>NW_015662593.1:80491-96510 GCF_001515625.1 Sinocyclocheilus rhinocerous
GAATTAACATATTTACTAGTGAAAATTGAATTGTTGATATCAAGAATTAACATTGTTACTAGTGGAAATGTAGTTGCTGATATCAAAAATAGCAATTGTTACTAGTAGAAATCTAATTCCTGATATCAAGAATTAACATTTTAACTAGTGAAAATTGAATTGCTGATATCAAGTATTCGTATCCTGCGAATGAATAAAAGTCAATACGGCTTGCCTATTGCCATTCCCAGGATATAAATTATTGATATCAAGAATAATATTTTTTACTAGTAGAAATTTAATTGCTGATATCAAGAATTCAATTTCTGCTAGTGATGATGTCATTGTTGATATCAAGAATTAACATTGTTACTAGTGGAAATGTAATTGCTGATATCAAAAATAGCAATTGTTACTAGTAGAAATCTAATTCCTGATATCAAGAATTAACATTTTAACTAGTAAAAATTTAATTGTTGATATCAAGAATTCATATCCTGAGAATGAATAAAAGTCAAAACGGCTTGCCATATTAAACATGGGATATAATTCGTTGTGGTTAAATCTAACGGGCAGTCTTTGGTCTCATTAATCTATTATTTGTTCCAAAGGAAATAGTTTTGGCCGAGGGCAAAGTCACATAACGTTATATTTTATTTTATTTTAACTTTAATGTTGTATATCATAGCTCTGCCTTTGTACTTTTGACTGAATTGCCTAGCAACTTTTATGATGGCTGTTGATGTGGTTTATTAAATATTATTATTCAATAAATAATATTTATATAAATAATAGTAGTATTTAATAATAGTATTTAGTAGGGATGCACCGATACCGATACTGGTATTGGTATCGGGCCCGATACTGAGTGATGTGGTTTATTAAATATTATTATTCAATAAATAATATTTATATAAATAATAGTAGTATTTAATAATAGTATTTAGTATGTAATACTATTAACACTACACTATAGTACACTAGTAATTGTGATTTTAGTTACATTTTTCCACCATTAGATGGCGACAAGAGACTGTTTTTACGAGTGAGTCAGCAGTAAAGGCTTTTATATTGAAAGACTGAAACAGGGTGGTAAACAAGTAAGTTATTTTTACTTTCAACAACACCTTGTAAGATGCAGCGCTGTCACTCTTTAACAGATGAAAGGATAGTAAGACAAAGATAATGCTTTCCTCAGCGGACATTCAAAATGTTTTATTCTGAATATGAGTTTGAGCTTTTAATACAGTAATACAATAAGCTTTTAATGAATCAAATGAACGTTCCTACGTTACTAGTTCTAAAGTGATGTTTTCTAATAATAAACGGAGGCTTGGGCTCAGCTGTTAAACTCAAACTGGAATCCGTGGCAGAAGGAAGTAGTTCCACACAAAATAGTGTTTTTAAAGACACTCCGTTGTGGTCTCTTTTTTTATTTACACACTTGTAAAAGGTACAAATAAAATAAACAGTGCTTTTCAGTTTTTTTATGTAGGTCTAACATTAGTTTTTAGTAGGGATGCACCGATACCACTTTTTCCAGTACTCGCCCGATACCGATACTTTTATTTTTGGTACTTGCCGATACCGATGCCGTGTGGTATCGGCGTTTGGTATCGGGGCATTTTAACGAGTACGAGTACGAGTACAGGAGGCCAGTATCGGGCCCGATACCGATACCAGTATCGGTATCGGTGCATCCCTAGTTTTTAGGTACAGAAATTGAATAAAGTAATCAAATGTAAAATGACATTGTATATTTGACTGTATAAATTAAAAATTAATCATTATTATTAGAACGTTACACCCCTAGTGTGTGTATATATATACAGTATATCCACCCAAATATTACTCCAATAAACTAATCTAAGCACAGTCATGATTGCAGTTACAGCCAGGCATTAGACCACATTCAAGGCAATATGGTCATAATTCTTAACATTTCTACTTTTGTTCCACAGCATTCCACATATGTTCAAGCTTTGTTTGACTTCGACCCTCAAGAGGATGGAGAGCTGGGTTTCAGGCGTGGAGATTTTATCCAGGTCCTGGACAACTCGGATCCTAATTGGTGGAAGGGGGCTTGTCACGGACAGACCGGAATGTTCCCTCGCAATTATGTCACTCCTGTCAATCAAAACATGTAACTTTCAGAGAAAATGTTTGCTTGCTTAAAACACCTGTAGACTTCCAGCTGGGTTGCCATGGAAACAGAAACCACAGAGTGATGGAGAGAAAAGGCTCAATTGGTGACATAGTTGTCGATTGGCCGGAAAAATAAAGACTGTGCTGTTTGGAGTGGTTGACATTTTAAGAAGCACTATTGGCTGTGTGAGAAAAATGAAAAATGCTCCAGACTGATATTTTGTTCATGTACTGTGTATCACATCAACTTTGCTTCATATGCAAATTTATTTCATGTTATAAGACATCAGCTGTATAAACAAAAAAAATTATTTTATGTGAAGGAAAGCCACAGTGTCACAATACTGGTACAGTTTTGCACCAGGATTCATTTTAAAACACCGTGTTATGCTTGATTTGTATTGTTAAAATGCATCAAGCATTTTTCATGCTTGATTTTTGTATTTGTCTTTTGTCATCTTTCCAGAAATAGTGTTACGGTGTTATTTGGTGTGGGATGATCAAGCATAATTTCACTATGCCATATAATTTCATTTCATACTATAGTCAAATAAACTTACACATATTCATATATTTGTCTTAAAGAGATAGTTTACACAAAAATAACAATTCTGTCATTATTTACTCACCCTCATTTGTTCCAAATGTGTATGATTCTGTAGAAGAAGTATCAGAAATGTGCATGGAAGAAAGTGTCATACAGGTTTGTAACATCATGAAGGTGATGCCAGAATTTGTGTTTTTGGGTAAACTGTACCTTTAAATCAAAATAGCTTGAAAATAATGTAATGGTGCCAAAGCCTTTGCAGCAGAACAGTGATTAAATGTAACAAATTTGGAGCATTTGATGAAGCCCTTTAAAATGGCACTGGGTATATAATTCCATTTGGGATTTTCAGTATGTTGGTTACTCTAGATGATTCCTGTATAAATTACACAGAATAAAGATACTTTCAGTGGAACCTCCCAATGCACTTGTACAGATCTTTTTTGTGTGATAAAAAAAAATCTCAAACGTTTGATATATCTGCTTAGTAGTGAACAAAATTCAATGATCTGGACTTTGTGCCATCAAGAATGATGCCATATAACTGTGCTAACAAAGGGCTGAACTTGCTCAGATGGATTACTTATTATGCATTTTTTGTAATGTCATGAAAGTTCCTTATCACACTTTATGGGGGGCATTAGGTGCCTCTTTTTGAAGCTGAGGGCTGCACACTGTTTATGATGTAATTTGAGGTTGTTACTTTTGTTTCTGTTTTTGAGTTTATTTTTGATTTGTTTTTCTTTATGTTGCCCTGATTTACTAAAAGAAAAATATCAAGCGTATGCATCTGTAGGACACTTTTTAATGCTGAATTATTATTTTTTTATCTTTAAAGTGTAAAGCTAATATACATCAAAGGATTGTAGCCTTTCAGTTTCTTTCTGTCAATGTAATTTTTCTTCAAATTCAAATTGTTTTTTAAAATGTTCGATGTATGATGAGTTGTGTTGCTTGTACACTTAGAAATGAGATGTATTTATCTCTGTGTCATAATGGAATAATGATTTATGTTGATACTAAACCATTTCATCAGCTGCAAACCTCAACAATAGAAATATACATGGCATAAATTTGCTGTCTGAATAGTGCAGTTTCATAATACTGGCGTTCATGTACACCTGTACAGTGTAGATTATGAGTGAAATACATTTACCTGTCTTAAGTGTTCATTTAATTTATTATTAAAAAATGGTGTAAATCAAGTTATGTATTACAGTATTTACAATATACACAGAATTCAGAGCTAAACAATAAAATTGACTGCTAGTATATGTATGTATGACCTTGATTAGCTGGTTCAGGTCTGTTTAATTGGGGTTGGAGCTGAACTCTGCAGGACAGTGGCCCTCCAGGAGCAGGACTGGACACCTCTGCACTATACCTACTACAGAACTCTCTTCTCAGTCAAATCTTTCACTACAGGTGCATCTCAATAAATTATAATGTCGTGGAAAAGTTCATTTATTTCAGTAATTCAACTCCAATTGTGAAACTCGTGTATTAAATAAATTCAATGCACACAGACTGAAGTAGTTTAAGTCTTTGGTTCTTTTAATTGTGATGATTTTGGCTCACATTGAACAAAAACCCACCAATTCACTATCTCAACAAATTAGAACACTTCATAAGACCAATAAAAAAAACATTTCTAGTGAATTGTTGGCCTTCTGGAAAATATGTTCATTTACTGTACATGTACTCAATACATGGTAGGGGCTCCTTTTGCTTTAATTACTGCCTCAATTCGGCGTGGCATGGAGGGGATCAGTTTGTGGCACTGCTGAGGTGATATGGAAGCCCAGGTTTCTTTGACAGTGACCTTCAGCTCATCTGCATTTTTTGGTCTCTTGTTTCTCATTTTCCTCTTGACAATACCCCATAGATTATCTAAAGGTTTTGTGAGCAACATGTAAATATAAACATGTAAATACATATAAACACACAGTAGCATAAAATGTTCATGCATTTTCAATTCCGTTAGAACGTTATTATGACAATTCCGACAGACTCTTTTCTCTTGTCTCGGTTGGTTGGAGCCACCAACAACCTCTACATGTTTATACTTGTTATTTTGTCGCCCCCTGGTGACATCTTGCAAAATAAAGTTGTTGTTTTGTTTTTTTACAATTGCACACAGATAACCAGTAATATTGTGATATTTAAATAAATAGTTTACAGAAATTGCTTAAATATTTAATAATACTTGAATACACATTAGTTCATTTTAATAGTATAATGATAAGATGAGTTGGTGATGTGTGCATGTCAGTGTTGAAATCCAGCAAATTAATAGAATTCGGAGACGTGTCTAAAAGCGCATGCGCACTGGCGAGTCCCACGACATAAGGAAACGAATCAAACAAACAAGTGCGAGGATTCCCCGTGCATCGTTTGAAGTAAGAGAGTGATATTGGACATAAATGTTTTGACAAATGTATTTTTCAACGAAGCTAGAATTTGTGCTAATTTGAAAACGGCCAAAACATTTAGCTCAGCGTTTTCAGCAAGATGTGCACGCTAGCGAACCTTGTCCATGTTCTGTTTTGTTGTCATGCAGTGCAAATGATTATATATTTATTTGTTACATTAATCAATTTGTTTATTTTATGTCTGTTATCGTTGCCCTGTTCTGATTAGCTTATATTATTTCTAATCCGGAGCAGCATGGATTCAGCATGGACTGCTCTTGATGTAGTAACTCAGACTATGGTTCAAAAAGCGATTGCCGGTATGTAAACTTTGCCTGACTTCCTCTGATAGTACGTTCAAATGCATTGGCAAGATTTTGAAAAAACAAACAAACATACCATTCGTTTAGCTCTGCAGGCTAAGAACTTTCAAAGAACAAATTAATTTATTTTACAACACTTCTTCACAGATCCCAAGACGGTTGATTTGGAGAAGCTGTCTAACGCTATTGTGGACCAGTCATTGAAAGACCTCTCATTCTGTAAAGATGCTGGCCGCATGTGTTATGCTGTAGTGCAGGTAAGTCTTTCTCATGTTGTTCATTAACTAGTGACCTAGTCAAAACATAAAGCTGTTTTCATGAGCCTACATCTGTTCTTTGTTGCTGCTGTCTCCAAAAACACACAGGATGAAATCAATCTCCACTGAAACCCCTTTTTTTATTACATGGTGAATAATCATTTAATCACTAAATAGGCAGAAGTTCAGAAAGCTGCAACCAGTGTATTCAGGCGAAATCTGTTGACGCGTCTACAGCAAGAGTTCACTGCCAGAGAGGAGACCCGAAACCGCTCAGTGCAGGAGTGGGTGTGTTTGGTCACATTTATCTGCAGCATATTTGATTACATCAAGGTAAAAGATATCACTCGCAAGTTTTTTTTTTTTTTCTGCCACAAGGTTTTAGACTTGCTTATATGATGTTTTATTTTTAGGTGAACAATGCACCTCTTGTGGCCCTTGTGGATCCAATATATGACTGCCTCTTTAGGTTGGCTCAGCCTGATGCCTTGATGAATGAGGAAGAGGTAAGATGTATTTCAGCACATACATATTTGAAAGTAAATTTCACTTTGGGAAGAATTTTTGAATGTCTGCTCTGCTGCTTTGGAACCTTAACCTTGTTTCAAATTAATGTTGTCAAATGCTTGATAGATTTTATGGTACAGGTTTTAAGAATGTCAGAGGACAAACTAATGTTAGCTTTATACTTGTAAAATAATTTAGTGGAATATTTTACATGTGAAATTAGGAGTAATCCAAGTTTACAGTATTCATAAAACTGTAGTTAAAAAATACCCAGATGACTCATGATTTCTGCCGATATTCTGAAGTGAGCATTCAAAAGACTTTTTGCGATCCCATGAAACAGTGAGAGATTGTTCATAAATGACTGACACCGTAGGCCACTTGACAATGGAAAAACTGTCTTATCAATCACTAAACAACTGAGGACCATACACTACCAGACTTTCAAGTGGTTCCAAACAAACTTAGACAGAAACATGTTGCTGGTAGGCATATGACACATATGAATTGTGTTCTGTGTTTATGTGCACATAAAATCTTCTGATTGCATAGAATCGTAGTCTGACGCTAAAGTTTTTGCCCATCATACACACTGCACCAGTGGTTCTCAAACTTTTTACAGCAGCGTACCCCCTGGGGCATTTAACATTCTTTTGCGTACCCCCTCTCTTCCACTTAGACCACAGTCATTTTCTATTAAAGGACATTATTTGCCCCCTTAAATTGATTTACATGTGCATTTTTTACCTTTTATAGAGGCAAATATTTTCTATTCTTATTAATTGTATGTCATGTTTTATGTCATATTCTTAACATTCCATTAAGTGTATTATTAATATAATAAAGCAATAGATGATGGCAAATTGAAGTGATAGCCTTCTTGTAGATTTAAAAATAAAACTGCCAATAGGTGGCGGCAAGTCGCTGTCTTAATGAGCCAGGCGTCGGGTCAATTAATTAATCCATTCATTCATTCATTCATTCAGTAACGAAGCAAAATGCGGTAGTTATGAATGGGTTATTAATCACGGACTCTCCAAATCGTTCAAAGCCGCAGATTCGTTCACTAATGAAACACCGCTGTATGTTGCTTGGAGACGCACACCAGATGATACGGATTTCGTTTGGAACTATTATTTCGTTGCAAAATAGAACAAACATGACAATATTCTGTTTAAAATGTAGGCTACATTTAAAATGTTCACTTAATATTACCTTTTTTGTTGAACTGTTGTAAAAAATTGTCACATTTGCCATCGTTTGGATATTCAAGGAAAGAAATTTGCATTCTTGCTCGTATTTTAAACATGAAAACAATAACACAGGGTATGTGTCTGAAGAGAGTTTAAAGGGGTCATATGATGCTATTTTAAAGATCATTATTTTGTGTATTTGGTGTAACAGAATATGTTGACATGCTTTAATGTTCAAAAAACACATTATTTTTCAAACTTGAAATCGCATCATATGACCCCTTTAAATCGATCTCAGTGTACAGTGCGTGTCAATATTTGCTCTTCATGCTATTAAGTGAAGATCTACTTATTGAACAGCAGCGCGATTTGCTAACGCAGTATATTTCTTGTGTGGATGCAGTCAGTTTTGACCGCATAAGATGAGGTAAGTAAGCTGATTGGATATCATGTTTTTGACCGTTTACGGCACCGTTTTCCTGTTTTTACATTAGAAGTGGCATTTTGCTCGTCAGAAATACGTTTGTTTTTAATGTTACTTTAAGTTGGGGTAGAATTAAATGAATGCCAAAACTCAGAATTTTGTTCGCGTACCCCCTCCGTCACCTCACGTACCCAAGTTTGAGAACCACTGCACTACACAATGTGAAAGTGACATGACATGTAGCCAAGTATGATGTCCCATTTGTACTCTGCATTTCACTCTGCATTTTCTGCTAAATCTGTAGAAAATCTGCAGACTGAATGTAACTTCATGCAACTAGCTTTGACTTGTCCAGACTGCAAATTGGGGCAAAAATCTGCAAAAGTAGTGCAGTGTATTCCAGCTTTTAACAACATACAGTGAGCGCTTTCTTCTGATTCCTCACTAACAGCACTCATTTAAACATACAATAAAGTGCTTATTATGAATAGAGAGGCAGAGTAACATCACTGTAAATAATGACAAAATAACGTTATTGGACGTAATAAGACTTATTGTCTTGTTGTACTTGACCATCTAATCACAAATTTGTGCTGAAATTGATGAATCAACAATAGATAAGCCTAATCGATTACATTATTAAAGGTGATTAATCAATTACTCATTGACATCCCTATGCAAATGTAGTATGTGGATTAAAAAGCCTTTATTATCAAATGGCTACATCCAAGAAATCTAAAAACTCTAAAACAGAGTTTTTAGATTTCTTGGATGTAGCCATTTGATAATAAAGGCTTTTTAATTCACAAGAGTGTCATGGTCATTCTGAAGTATTCTTTGATGGACTGTTATAAACCCTAGACCAGAGAGCACCTTGACCTTACAGCACCAGAACCCCGAGATGCACTCTCTACTATTGGACTTTGCTTGTAGTATGTGGATTGTTGAATCTAGCACCTACTCTGTCTGTACATGATTTTGGAAGTAGCAAAAGACGGTTTTAACAAATTTAAGCTTATTCTGGATCCATGACAGCTAAATGCAAGAATTTACTTTGTGTTTCTAACAGGTGGACTGCCTGGTCGTACAGCTCCATCGTGTCGGTGAGCAGCTGGAGCAAACAAACTCCCAGCGCATGAATCAGCTGTTTTATTTGCTACGGGATGGTTTTCTCCTTCAGGAGGACCTCAGCTCCATGACAAGACTCTTGCTCCTGGAGATCTTGGAGTTCAGGGCCAGTGGCTGGACCCTCACTAACACTGCGCACAAGTACTACTACAGTGAAGTAGTTGACTGAGGGGGACTGTGAAGAGAATGATGTTCCTTGTTAGCATTAGGATTTCAAGCGTTCAGTGTTCTCAGAAGGTCTAAAGAGTACTTAATGGGAGAAAAAAACCATGTAATAATACTATGGAGAATTATGACGGAGCTCGTGTTCATGCATTTGCATGTGTTGTGTTCAGAGTTTGAGTTTAGCTCAGAATGTTCAGTTTTGGTGTTCTCTTTTGAAGTCAGCATCATGAATCTGCACTGGATATTGATTTGATGCAATAAGAAAGGCAATCACTACCAGATCCAAAACTGTGAGCCACCAGCAGTATTCTTGAATGGTAGTTGTCTTTTCTGTTTTTTTGTTATTCTTAGAGGTTTGATACAATGTACACTCTTCATATTTTTACAGGCAGAAGGATCGTATTGCAACCTCAGAGGACGATCGTCTGACCTTTTCCTGTGTTGTTAAAACAATAGGATACCTTGTAAAAGTTCCTTAATTTTATATTAGTTTATAATGGCCTACATTGTTAAAGTTTTTGAATGGGCCAATATGTGTGAAATATGTTCAGTCATGTTGGCTGCTGTAAGTTTATTTTTCAAAACTTGAGTGTTTACATTGTCTTGTTTATATACTATAAAGTCTGCTATATTGAATTTCATAAATATAAGTTTTGCTTGCTCGCTCTCTCTGCCAAGTTATAAGCATTTCATAAAGTACATGGTTGTAGAATGGGATATTAGAGTTTAACAGTATGGCTAGTTTGACTAAATTGTCATTTTGTAAGTTACTAAGAATGACTTTAAACCGCGCGTATAGAAAATAATCACCCCCTTTAAAATAATCAAATTTTGTTGCTTTGCAGCCTGAAATGAAGACGGACACAGTTTTTGTTTTATCCAGCTGTATTTACTCGACTTATAACATCCAAGTGAACGATAAAACACCAACATGTCAGAAAAAAAAATGGAATCACCCCCCCTCCTAAAAATGACTTGTAAACTCAAGTGGTGTAGCTAAACGGTCACCGTGATTTTGCCAAGTAAGACATGTTCCTGGATCAACATCTTTTGTTGATCCTGGATCAACATTACTGTCCAAAAATATAGACTAAACCCAATCCCTTCCCCTAACCCTACCCATAATTTATTCCTAAAATCAGTGTGAAATGATAGCTGATTACCAAGGGTGTAGAAGCACCTAACCCTGATCGTAAGCCTAAAACAGATATTTCCTGAAAAGTTATCCCTCAATTCTGATTGGTTACTTGGAATGTTGTTCCAGGATAAACAAGGATGCTGATCCAGTAACATGTTGTACTTTGTGAAATCACGGTCACCATAGCTAAACACCTTCTCAATGGTACACTAAGCCATTTGACTTTCAACTGTCATAAGCTGTGGTCATTTTGATTAGCTCAGCATGAAAAGAGCTTTCCTGCAGCATTTCAGTCCTTGGTAGTGCAACTGAAGCAAACAATCAACTATGGGTGGCAAGGCACTGCCAAAAGATCTCTAGGATAAAGTTGTGGACAGGCACAAGTCAGGAGATGGATGCATTGGAAAGGAGACCAGAGGCCTTTTTTTTTTTTTTTGAATGGATGTCAATGGAGGAGAGACTTCATTATGCTGAATAAACGGCTTTTTAGAGAAAACGGCTTATCATTTAGTGAATCGACAACCTATCGGCTAATCTTCAACATGTTTACAATAAACAGAGTTTACACCGAAAAAAATGGCGTTTTATAAGAGAAGTCACTGACTTTTTGTGACAGGTGGGATTCGGCTTATGGCACTTCTCATTCATTCCTATGGTATCCGTAAACGGCGATTGAGTGTCACACAACTCTGACTGAAATTCAATGACGTCAAGGCTGTAATGTGATTGGTTATTAAGGCACACGTGATCCAAGTTGACCGTTACGCTTTCTCCAATAGTAAGTAATACAGACCCTCGTATCTCCCAATTGTAAAACAATCTCTGTACTAGAGTGGAATCAATCTAGGATCAGTACAGTTCTAACTAATCTGATATAATCTCATCTAAATTAATTTGTGCCAATGAGACCAGAACTAGTGTCATGTGTAGCCTGGTCAACGGATTCACATATTGATGTACGCAAACATGTGATCATAGTTAATAATTGACATAGGTAGCTGAAAAAAATATATTTTGGGTGAGCTGTTTAACTTTAAATTCTGCTTGGGGTCTCTGAGACCCCAGCTATAAAACATAATTCACTTTCTGTCTGGTGTTGAGGTTACAGTCCCTTGCATCAGGTGGGGTCGCGAAGCGCCAATTTTTTCAAACCAGCTGTCCCGATCTTCCAATACTGCATGACGTTCGAGGATTCAAACGTCATCAATCACGTGGTGTTACACAGTGTGTGATACAATGGTGCTTTGAAAACTGCGTCGGAGCGTCAGAGCCGCTGTATCAACCATCCCATCACTACAGTGAAGTCTATTATTAAAGGGGTCATATGATGCGATTTAAATTTTTCCTTTCTCTTTGGAGTTTTATAGGCTCTTGGTGCATAAAGAAGATCTGTAAAGTTGCAAAGACTAAAGTCTAAAATCCAAAGAGATATTCTTTATAAAAGTTAAGAGTCAACCACGACTACCTGAAACGGCTCATTCTAATACGCCCCCACATGTCTACTTCACGATGTGGGAAGATTTGCATAACGCCGCCCAAATGTTCACACAAAGAAAGAAGGCGTAACTTTGATTCTCGCTGTAGCATTGTTGCTGCCGCCGCCATGTTGTGGAGATGCTGTGTGTTCCCTTTCGATCTGGTCACTTTACATTGCTATGGGAATTACCCTTTCCTCCAAATACTACTGAAGCCTTATTGAATCACACCAGTGAAACTGGCCAATGGCGTTCAAGCACACGAAATATGAGGGGCTCCCACTCTATATAAAGCAGCGCTTGTACGTCATCTATTCAGAATCTTTTTCCTCAGCCAACCTTCTACGAGAAGCAAGAAGCCTATCAACAATACTACTCACCGTGATCTACGCTGCTGCGGACATGCCTTCTCTTGCCCTGCTGTGTTCCGGTGAGCTTCGGAAAAAAGGATGACACGCGATTGCGTCTCCTGCACAGAGCCAATCGAACTCTCTGATGGCCACAAGTCGTGCGTCTTCTGCCTGGGTCGCGCCCACGTAGAGGCGGCGCTTGGGGGGTCGGACTGCCCCAACTGCGGAGATATGAGCCTCCGGACTCTCAAGCTCCGTGTGGCCATCGTCCAAGGCGATGAACTTGCTCAACTAGCCCTGCCGCGCTCTTCCTCTGCAGCCTCTTTCGAGCCAAGGAGGAAAGTGCTGCCTGCTTCTGATGCGGATCTGTCAGGGTCAGGTGACGAGCCCGCGCCAGCTCAGTGCCCACGTGCTCCTCACCCCCCTGCTGCAGGTCCCCTTCCAGTGCGCTCCATGACCGCTGTTCTCCGCCTTTCATTTCATTTGTATATTTGTTTTATTGTATTTGTCAGTTTGTTTTACTTTGTTTCTTTGTTCATGTTCTTACTGTATCTTATCTTATGTATAAAACACTAAGAATGCCTGCACACTGGTGCATTTACAAATTGATGTTTTATATTCATTTCATTAAATATTTATTTTACATTTCAGAATATAAAGCAATGTTAATTCAGCTCTTAATTTATATATATATATATACAGTATATATAAAACAAAAAGTACCGATAAGAATACCGTTAAAGTACCGAATCGATAAGCTGTATCGGTAAGAGTAGTAATACTGTTAAAACCTTAACGATACCCATCCCTAGACCTCCGTCATAGTGATGTCGAGCTCCTTAGCATCCTGTCCAAGGCAGTTGATGAGCTCGGTTTGGAGTGGGCGCCTCCTGCCGAGTCAGCCAGAAGCCGTCTGGAGGAGTGGTACCTCCAGTCGGATCGCGGCCGAAAGGACACTCCGCGGAGGCCCGGCCCCTTTTTCCCCGAGGTGCATGATGAGATAACAAAGTCGTGGAACGTGCCGCTCACCAGTCGAGTGCACAACCCGGGATCCTCCCTCCTGTCTTCTGTGGACGGCGCTGACCAAGTGGGGTATGTTAAACTTCCCCCCCCGTGGAAGAAGCCGTCGCTGCCCATCTCTGTCCTTCAGTCTCGGCGAACAGGTGTATCAGGCCAAGCTGCTCAAGTCTCTGGATGAGGACGGGCCGGACCCTGAAGTGTTCAAAGAGCTCCGACGCGCCACGGATCTGACCCTCAGAGCGACGGTGGTGGCAGCTCGAACGATCGGCCGCAACATGGGGAATCTTGTGGTGCTAGATCATCACCTGTGGCTTACTCTGACCGAGTTAAAGGACTTGGAAAAAATGGCCCTTCTGGATGCTCCCGTGAATCCCTCAGGTCTCTTCGGAGCAGTGGTAGAGACGTTCATGGATCGCTTCGTTGAAGCACAGAAACAGTCAAAGGCTATTAACCACTTCCCGCCAAAGCGCGCAGACGCGATCTCTCCTGTGCGTTCCCTCTCCTCCTCAGCGCAGCGCATGGGAAGACCGCACACCTCTTCTGCTGCTGTTCGGCGAGAACATGATCCGGCGGTGAGACCAAGACAGCCTTGGCCGAAGCGCCGTCAGGGCTCGAAGGGCCAGAGACCCCGCCCTGACAGAGACGGCAGGCCACCGGCACCGGAATCAAAGCCGCGTTCCTGATGCTGTCTCTCGGCGGAGGAAATCTGCACCCAGCGCCGAAGACGAGCCACTGAAAAAGTTTGCTCGCTCGGCTGTGTGTGTTCACCATGCCCCCCTGCCTGTTGCGGGCGGCGAGAGCAATTGTCATGTTTGTGTTTTGACTGTTCCACTATGCAGTGCAATAAAGTCAAAAAACATACAAAACTCACCTCAATATCAAAGCAATTCTCCTCCTCTCACTCCCCTCTCCCCCATCACTCACTCTCACACTTGTGTGGTATTAAACTCCCCGCCCCCCAACGGCGAGTTATCCCTCACAGTGTGCAGTCCAACTCGCCTGCTGTCACGGTTTACAGAAGCGTGGCAGGCACTGCCAGGGGTATCAGAGTGGGTTATGAAATCAATAAAGAACGGCTACACGCTTCAGTTCTTCTGCAGGCCGCCCCGATTCAACGGCGTGTTAATGTCCACTGTACGGGAGCGGAATGTCTCAGTTCTGCAAGAGGAAATACACAACCTCCTCGCTGCGCTATAGAGACAGTGCCCCTAGCAAACCGCAAGAGCGGCTTCTACAGTCGCTATTTTCTGGTACCAAAGACGGCGGACTCCGCCCAATCTTGGATCTGAGACCGCTGAATCGCGCGCCTTCGAAGTGCTCGTTCAAAATGATTACGCTGAGACAAATCCTCTCACATATCAGACCGAGAGATTGGTTTATCTCTGTGGATTTAAAGGATGCTTATTTTCACATTCAGGTAGCACCTCGCCACAGGCGTTTCCTGAGATTTACATTCGAGGGGATAGCGTACCAATTCACGGTCCTACCCTTCGGTTTATCCCTGGCCCCTCGTACGTTTACGAAATGCATGGATGCTGCTCTCTCTCCTCTGAAGCGGAATGCGCATCCTGAACTGTCTCGACGATTGGCTAGTTTTAGCCCAATCAGAGAGCGCGCTGCTCACCGACAAGCTCAGACTCCTTGCTCATCTTCAGAGCTTAGGGCTGACTGTGAATATGCAAAAGAGCATGCTGGTACCAAGCCAGAACATCTCCTTTTTAGGAGTGGAGCTGAATTCAATCAATATGCGAGCGTGTCTGTCGGAGGAGCGCTCACAAAAACTGATCAGCTCTCTCGCAGTCTTCAAGTTAGGGCACTCTCCCCCGCTGAAATGCTTTCAGAGGACGCTCAGCAAGATGGCTGCCGCCTCGACTTCAGCTCTGGCTAAAGGTCCGGGTGCCACAGAGCGCATGGCGCACAGGCACCTTGCACATCAAAGTGACTCGCGACTGCTGGGATGCGCTGACCCCTTGGCGCGAAATGACTCTGTATCGCCGGGGTGTTCTTATTGGCCAAGTGATCAGGAGAAAGACTGTTACAACAGATGCATCGAGCACGGGCTGGGGAGCCGTATGCGACGGCAGACCATGCCTTCGGGACGTGGTCAGAAATGGAGAAGTTGTGGCACATAAACTGTCTGGAGCTCCGTGCTGTACACCTAGCGCTAGAGTGCTTTCTCCCAGACATTCTCCACCGTCATGTTTTCATCAGGACGAACAGCATGACAGTGGTAGCGTTAATAAATCACCAAGGGGGCATGAGCTCGCGGCCGCTGCTGCAGCTGGCGAGAGACATCCTTCTGTGGGCAGATCGACACCTCCTCTCCATCCGGGCAGTACATGTACCCGGACGCCTGAATTACGGTGCGGATTTACTGTCGAGGAGCGGGGTAATCCATGGGGAGTGGAGATTACACCCTTTGACAGTCAATATTATTTGGAGTGTATTCGGCAGGGCGGAGGTGGATCTCTTTGCATCAGCGGAGAACACTCACTGCCCGCTGTTTTACTCACTGACACACTCTCCCCTGGGAGTGGATGCACTAGCTCACAGCTAGCCGAAAGTACGCAAGTATGCTTTTCCTCCAGTGAAACTTCTCGCGTGCTTTGCAAAATCAGAGAGGAAAGGGAATCTGTTCTGTTAGTGGCACCAAAATGGCCCAATCAGCCGTGGTTCCCAGAACTGGTGGAGATGCTGGTGGAGATGCACAGTCAACGATATAGCATCCAAATCCAGAGTCATGGAGCCTTCATGTCTGGCTGCTCGACGGAGCATGCCTGTACCAAGATGCACTTCCTCAGCGCGTGTTGAACACTATCTCTGAGGCTAGGGATCCTTCCACTAGACGTCTTTACGCACATAAATGGAGAGTTTTCACAAATTGGTGCGGGTCGCGGGGCGAAGATAACTGCCCAATAACAATAATTCTTGCCTTCCTTCAAGAGCGATTTGATAGT
>NW_015662593.1:96660-100801 GCF_001515625.1 Sinocyclocheilus rhinocerous
AAAAAAATGAGGAGAGAGGGGAAAACATGAGTTAGTCACTAAAATCCACAGTTAGTTTATTTTACTAAAGCTGATGATGGAGTG
This sequence comes from Sinocyclocheilus rhinocerous, assembly GCF_001515625.1. NCBI lineage: Eukaryota > Metazoa > Chordata > Actinopteri > Cypriniformes > Cyprinidae > Sinocyclocheilus > Sinocyclocheilus rhinocerous. The sequence goes on from NW_015662593.1 coordinate 96,745, forward strand.
GGAGTTGTGGAACCGCAAATGGACCGGACACATGGAGCAGATAAAAACTCAGCCTCATCATCCCCATAGATTTTAGATTAGTTTGATCATTAACTTGATAGATGTTGCTTTTTGTGTTTGAACAAACTCTGTAGGCCTAGTATATTCGCTTATGGGTTGAGATTCATTTTGCGCGTCATGATGTAAGCTTTTCATTTAAACGCATTTTAAGCATTTTGTTTTAAAAACTAATTTAACTGTTCAGGGACATTAAGCAGTGGGGCAGAATTCATTTTGGCAAATGCGCGCGTTAAGATGGCTTCTGATACGCGCGGAGTGCACTTGCTCGTATAGCGCCTGACTAAACTAAGAGTTCTTTTTCGTGCCTTGTGTTTAAACGTTCGAATACACATAGTCATGGGCGTCGGAAGCAAAATAAATGTGAGTGGGGGGTGGGTCCTCCCCCAGAAAAAAATTTATGGAGTATATGCCATTTTCTGTAGTGTGGTGCCTTTTAATTAACAGGGTCTATTTACAGAAAGTGCAAATAGGCCGCCTGGTTGGTAGCGGCTATTTACTTCACCTCCGCCCACTAACGTGACAACATTACAAAAGACGGCTGTTAAGCAGCATTTCCAGTGGTGTAAGGGGTAACGCGGGTTGCGTAGTGTTCCCTCTCATAGGTAACTTCAATGCTGCGATGACATTATTGCTTTGGGAACACCTCCGGTGTGACGAATGTCTGAAGCCCTTATACCATCACGCCAATTTATTGGCCAATAGCGCTTAGCACCGCCCCAAGCATACGTCACATATGCTCATATATGCATCAGATTTTCATCAGATTTTAATTCCTTCAGGAAGCGAATCATCTGTTGCCAGTCGGAAAGAGATTCTTGTGTTCTAAGCCATCTATTTATAGAGCAGTTTACTCCTCTAAGGCAGACACAATGAGTTTTCCGGTATGTATGGATGCATGTTACACAGACTCACGAGGAAACAGGTAGCAAGACCGCTTTGCGGCCTTTATCTATTGTTGTATCCGTGATATCTGTGTTTGTGAGTAAAAGTTGCACTCTGGGCTGCTCGCTTTCTGAGGAAGGAGAGATGTTCGTTCAACCCCCTCTGTTCCAGTTCTGCGGTTGCCGAGGCGCCGCACGAGCTCGACGCTTGGGGTGACGGCGATCAGCCCGAGTGTACAGAGAGTGAGAGAACGGAATTAATCCCCTTCTCTCTGGCTCTCTTCCCCAGACCGTGTGCGTTAATCAGAAGAGCGCCTCGTGAGTCAGGTGGTTAGTTAAATCTGATTCCCGCTCCGGAAGCTCGTAATCGATTCTTTCAGCTGCGGATTAGATGATGCATACTCTACAGCAGCCTCGGGCTCGAGCTCGCAGGCGACACGAGCTGTAGATATAAGCTATGGGTTAAGGGGCGAGCTTACTGATATAAAATCCCCGTCACTCTACTCCCTCCCTGGATCAAGTGTTTCTCAAGTTTATCTATTAAACAACATGAGAGGCACTGATTTTTAGGACGTTAAGTTGTGCACTATGGTTTTTGGCGCTTCGAGCTACCAAGCATTAGTTTGCCCGACTAATTACTATTTCTTTCAGCTCCGCTGCTGCATTGAGCTGAAACAAATAAGTGGAAGAGCTCACATGTTTCAGAGTATTTCTTGTAGCAAGCTATAACAGTGAGTAGGCGGGTCTCCCCCCTCTCTCTTTACGTTACCAGCTGTGCTGTACTAATGCAGACACGTTCATTTGATTTGGCGCTTATGCTTCCAACTCTTTGTTCGTGTACTCTTTTTAGACGCAGACTTTGAGGAGTCCTGCAGCAGATGTTTGTTGTGCACTATGATTTGGCGCTTCGAGCTACCAAGCATTAGTTGCCCGACTACTTATCTCAGCTCCGTTGCTGCGTCGAGCTGAAAAAAGTGGAAGAGCTCACGTGTTTCAGAGTATACTTATAGCAAGCTATAACAGTGAGCTGGCGGTTTTCCTCCTCTCTCTCTAACGTTACCCGCTGCGCTGCACTGACGCAGTCACGTTCATTTGATTTGGCGCTTAAGCGTCCAACTCTTGTTCGTGTACTTTACACGTGCATTGAATTGGTGCTTACGCTTCCAGCTCTTATTTCCAGCTTCATGCTACCAAGCCTTAGTCTGCCTGGCTGTTAATTTTTCTTTCAGCTCCGCTGATGCTTTGAGCTGGAACAAATCAGTGGGCGAGCTCATTATGTGTCAAAATGCCTGTCTCCTCGTCAACACAATCATTTGTGTCTTAAATGAACGTTAATAGTTAAAGATAAAGCATGTGCACTAGTTGGCTATTATGAGATCCTGGCATTATATGATGAGATTTTAAAGGGATATAGTTCACCCAAATATTAAGATACTGTCATCATTTACTCAGTTTCAAGTTGTTCTGAACCTGTATGAATTTCGTTGTTCTCCTCAACATAAAAGACGGATTGGCCGGAGAGAATCGTCACTACCTGCGTCATTGAACTTGCGACACAAACACAACAGAACCGCTAACGTTAATCAGCACAGCCAGAAGGATCGAACGCGACTGTTTTGAACGAGCGCACCTTTTTTTAACAACCAAAAATTGGCTGTTTCGTGGTCTGTTGAGGAAGTACTGACGTTCCTCTTGTTGATAGCAGAGGAGCGGATCCAGCGAGAGCTTGATGGGGCGACGACCTCCAAAGTGCCATAATATAGCTGCTGTTGCTATTTGTGTCAATAATGTAAATTAAACATAAATCACTCACTGTCCTTGAACGAATCACTTTTGTAAAATAATGTATATTGAATTTATGCAGTGAAGACTATTCAGTCTATTTGTAGTCTATTTATTTTATACAATATAATATTTCTTATTCAGTGCTTTAAGTGTTTGTAGGTCAATTTCTTTGTTCTATTGTAATTCATGACTGTTTACTTGTCTTCAGTAAGTTTGTTTTTACTTAGGCTAGTATTTTTTATTTTGTGATATTGGAATTGGTAACGAGAATTATGAAATTGCAATGCATCAAAAATTTTGATTGGATAAAAATCCTATTTTAAGCTATATATATCATTATAGTGATGGGGGGCCCTGCAGTAAGTCATAGCCCCGGGGCCCAATGAGGTCTTAATACGACCCTGGATGTGTGCAGCGCATTTTATGGTGGACGAGGACTGTTTCCTGGGAGAGTAGCCTACAATGCGGTGTCTGTTTCTATAAAATGGGACAATTCCAACTTTGCAAGGACAGTCGGGCGCTTCTGACTCACAGACTGCTTATGTGGAAAATAATGTGTTTTTTGAACCTTAAACCAACCGCATAAACACATTGCATTACACCAAATACACAAAATAAGGTTCTTTTTAGCAACATCATATGACCCCTTTAAGAAGTGGAAGGTATTTTGGTACAACACAGACCCTCCCTGGAGCAGGACGTCACTCCAAACTGGATGAAAGAGCCAGGAGGAAACTAGTCAGAGAGGCGACGAGACCTACAGCAACTCTGAAGCAGTTGCAGGAATTTATGACAAGTGATGTTTTATTAACCAATTTCACAAGGAGCACGTGCAGATAATTAACATGGCCAATCCATCATCAGTAATTACACCATCTATCCAACCAGCACAAGAGAGAACCCCAAGAAAAACTGTTCCTAGCAAGCGTATACCGCCGACTTAAGTTACCCGGATGAGTCTGTGTTATTAGCTTTTACCAGTTGTTATTGGGGAATAACCTTGGAATATCACGGTTGACCAATCAGAATCAAGCAATCCACAGAGCCGTGTAATAATTTAATTTAAAGCACAGCCACCACAAAATCAGACTCAACACCTCTTATTTACTTTGAGATCATTCTGAGGTTAAATACAGATTTAAAATAATAACAAAAAATCCTGAAAAATTTGTCTTATTTTAGAGCAGTCAATGCAATTTAGGAAAGAAGTCAATTAAATCTGTATGTGGGTGTGTGTGTGTGAAATAAATCAGATGTAACCCCCTGTGTAATCATTAACATTTTCAAAAGTAACTGTAATTTAATTACTATTTTTTTCTCAGTAACTGTAA
>NW_015662593.1:102679-110669 GCF_001515625.1 Sinocyclocheilus rhinocerous
CGATCACAAATGCAGACATGGTTTTATGTTTACGTGGCGCGATGCAATGCAAAGCGTAAAAAGACAATACAAGTCATTATAATCAGCATTTATGTCCCCACTGGATGCAACAAATGCCTCGTTTTTAATGGGTTTTAATGTTTTTGTCTCGTCGCTCCATCACAGTATGGTAAGGCGCGTAACATTTCCGTCACACGCTTGAGGTATTCGGCCAATCACAACGCACTGGATAGCTGGCCAATCAGAGCACACCTCACTATTCAGACTGATGAGCTTTGTAAAAATCGACTTGTTTCAGAAAGGCGGGCAGGAGAAACAATAATGTACATTATGTGGAAAATAATGTGTTTTTTGAACCTTAAACCAACCGCATAAACACATTGCATTACACCAAATACACAAAATAAGGTTCTTTTTAGCAACATCATATGACCCCTTTAAGAAGTGGAAGGTATTTTGGTACAACACAGACCCTCCCTGGAGCAGGACGTCACTCCAAACTGGATGAAAGAGCCAGGAGGAAACTAGTCAGAGAGGCGACGAGACCTACAGCAACTCTGAAGCAGTTGCAGGAATTTATGACAAGTGATGTTTTATTAACCAATTTCACAAGGAGCACGTGCAGATAATTAACATGGCCAATCCATCATCAGTAATTACACCATCTATCCAACCAGCACAAGAGAGAACCCCAAGAAAAACTGTTCCTAGCAAGCGTATACCGCCGACTTAAGTTACCCGGATGAGTCTGTGTTATTAGCTTTTACCAGTTGTTATTGGGGAATAACCTTGGAATATCACGGTTGACCAATCAGAATCAAGCAATCCACAGAGCCGTGTAATAATTTAATTTAAAGCACAGCCACCACAAAATCAGACTCAACACCTCTTATTTACTTTGAGATCATTCTGAGGTTAAATACAGATTTAAAATAATAACAAAAAATCCTGAAAAATTTGTCTTATTTTAGAGCAGTCAATGCAATTTAGGAAAGAAGTCAATTAAATCTGTATGTGGGTGTGTGTGTGTGAAATAAATCAGATGTAACCCCCTGTGTAATCATTAACATTTTCAAAAGTAACTGTAATTTAATTACTATTTTTTTCTCAGTAACTGTAAGACTGATGAGCTTTGTAAAAATCGACTTGTTTCAGAAAGGCGGGCAGGAGAAACAATAATGTACATTATGTGGAAAATAATGTGTTTTTTGAACCTTAAACCAACCGCATAAACACATTGCATTACACCAAATACACAAAATAAGGTTCTTTTTAGCAACATCATATGACCCCTTTAAGAAGTGGAAGGTATTTTGGTACAACACAGACCCTCCCTGGAGCAGGACGTCACTCCAAACTTGAAGGAGGAGCGAGGAGGAAACTAGTCAGAGAGGCGACGAGACCTACAGCAACTCTGAAGCAGTTGCAGGAATTTATGACAAGTGATGTTTTATTAACCAATTTCACAAGGAGCACGTGCAGATAATTAACATGGCCAATCCATCATCAGTAATTACACCATCTATCCAACCAGCACAAGAGAGAACCCCAAGAAAAACTGTTCCTAGCAAGCGTATACCGCCGACTTAAGTTACCCGGATGAGTCTGTGTTATTAGCTTTTACCAGTTGTTATTGGGGAATAACCTTGGAATATCACGGTTGACCAATCAGAATCAAGCAATCCACAGAGCCGTGTAATAATTTAATTTAAAGCACAGCCACCACAAAATCAGACTCAACACCTCTTATTTACTTTGAGATCATTCTGAGGTTAAATACAGATTTAAAATAATAACAAAAAATCCTGAAAAATTTGTCTTATTTTAGAGCAGTCAATGCAATTTAGGAAAGAAGTCAATTAAATCTGTATGTGGGTGTGTGTGTGTGAAATAAATCAGATGTAACCCCCTGTGTAATCATTAACATTTTCAAAAGTAACTGTAATTTAATTACTATTTTTTTCTCAGTAACTGTAAATAATTACAATTACATTTATTTTGTAATTAAATTACGTAATTCCGTTACATGTAATAGTTACTCCCCAACACGGCACATTAGCATGAAAACATTTGTTTTAAGTCCTACTTTTGGTTTAAACACATGACTTAATAGTAAATCAAAAGATATAACCGCCTTAAAATGTTTTTGTAAAGCATCTAATGTGGCTTTATTTGACAAATGCAGTGGTGGACAGTAACGAAGTAGTTTTACTTCGTTACTGTACTTAAGTACAACAAATGTAGTCATTTGTCAATATTCATATTGTTCAAATATTCATTTTCTAATTACTTTTTAATTAATATTATTTTTCTGTTCCTGTTTAATCTGGTTGTCTTCACAAGTTAGAGTTAGGGAATGTCTCCATCTCAAGGCTTTCAACATAATGGGATGATGTTCTGAATGTGAAGCAGTAATTTTCAATTGCCTTTGCTTTGGTAAAATAACAATTGTTGAATAATTTAATCTCCTTTCTGCTACCCCACCTCTTGGGCTAATAGAAGTTAGCTTTGCATATCAGACAAAATTCTATGTTAAATTGTTTTAAATATCCTCGAATGGGATCTGGTAAAGAAACTGGACCAAACATGCAATGTTCTTTGTTCATCTTGCGTCACCTTGAATGGCAGTTATGTGTATCTAAATGGCACCAGGCCCAAGTCAACACATTTGAAAATCAGTTTGCTAGACGTTAATGTCCTTGGTGACTTTTCTAAGGTCTGAATGAATGGTCAAATTAGTTCCAGAATGATCAAACCAATTGACAGAATCTGCTGGGTAGCCATTAGTAGCACCGCAGTAAAGGTCAACTGGTACTTGACTTTATTGGGAGACAACAAACATTGATGATTGCAAAGTAAGTTCTGTGACAAACAGAAGGTATTATATAAAACTACTTTTAAAACAAAATAGCTATGTAGTTCAGTCATGCTCAACTTTAAAGAAAACTGAGCCTTGGAAGTTTAACATCTGTGTTTTACATTTGTTGTGAAGATGTGAATACTGAATAAAATTTGTTATATTTTAAAAGAATTGTAGTTGAAGTTAACAAATTATGAACAAAATCTGATCTGTTATACTGATGCTAAGTTGTGTATTTCTTTCACCTTGGTCTTTTAGAACAGTGGTTCCCAACCTTTTTTTCAGGTGACCCCTATTTTAAAATTCAATTTTTTTTACTATGTCTTGGAAAAAGCATCTGATAACTGTGGTCTGAACAATAATTCTTACTGTCCATACAAGTACAAACATCATAAAAAATTGTGGTAATTCATGGGAGCAGAACAAATTTCATACAATATTCATATTTGTAATTAAAAGAATCTTTAATTACAAGCAAAGTTCTATTGACAGAATCTGTGACATGCTGTCAATAACTACAAAAAACAATGTTGACCAACCCTCAGTTTTGTATTTTAAAAAAGTATGCATTACTATAGTAAGCACCACAGTAAGTAAAGCATTTACACTGGATATATTGAATCAGAAACATTCCTTTAAGCTGTTCACAACAAATATCTCTACAGACAAGGATATAACAGAAAGGTGACTATAATCAGACTATTCGTATTCTTTAATTCCTCAAATTCCTTTCAGCACTGAGAACGCTCCGATTAAGTACTAACCGTAACCTCAGTTCCCTGAGATAAAGGAACGAGCGTTGTGTCACTGACGCTTATGGGGAAACTCCTATTTACTCTGATACTGAAGTCTGATTTGTTCACATTCGTGTAACTGCACGAACCAATGACGCTTCAACCCGCCAAAAGGGGAGGAGCCGACCGCTATATAAGCCAGCTTTGAGCGCCATTTCATCAGACTCCTTCAACTGAAGTGATGCAGCATGATTTGTGATTCGCATGCAACATTATAGCATGGCAGCCTACGCAACACTAGTTCCCTTATCTCAGGGAACCAAGGTTACGTTAGTAGGAGGAGGCCATTCCTCTGGTGGAGTGGGCCCTCACACCTATAGGACACTGCAAGCCCGCTGAGACGTAAACCAGGGCTATAGCATCGACTATCCAGCATCGACAGACTATGTTAAGTCTCTGCTTCGTAACCAGTAGATCTTTAGAGCGGTCTCCGAAGCATACAAAGAGCTGCTCTGAGTGCCTAAACGGGGCAGAGCACTCAACATACACCCTAAGAGCCCGAACCAGGCAGAGTGGATTAGGACCCTCCTCACCTTCTGAATTGGGGAGAGCTAGGAAGGTGATGACTTGTGCTCTGAACGGAGTGGAGAGCACTTTTGGCACATAACCATGTCTCAGTTTGAGGATGACTCTACAGTCATTAGTCCTAAAGTCTCCATTTTTCTTGAGCCACATTGTCCCTGGACAGCATGTCTGCCCCTTGGTTCAATCTGCCCGGCACATGAACTGCTCTCAGTTAGAGGAGTTTGCCTTGTGGCCATAAAAGGAGGCATTGAGCCAACCTGTGAAGGGAACGTGACCTGAGACCGCCTTGGTGATTGATAAAGGCTAGCACTGTTATGTTGTCCGAACAGACCAGGACGTAGTGCCCCCTTTAAGGCCAGTAGGAAGGTTTTTAGGGCTAGAAAATCCGTCATCATCTCGAAGCAGTTGATGTGTCAGCGTTGCTCAGGTGTGGCCAGGAGCCCTCGTCTGCCCTCGTACAGAGCTCCCCAACCCGAGTTGGAGGCATCTGTTGTGACCACCTTCCTTCTGGAGGTCAGTCCCTGATTGAAACCGGCAAGGAGTTTTCCAAGGAGCCACAGCTCTGATGCAGCGGTGGATTACCCTGAGATGAAAACGCCCCAGGCCCCAAGTGTGGGACGGGATATGGGTTTTGAGCCAATACTGAAAAGGCCGCATGTGACGCAGGCCCAGAGGAATCACAGAGGAAGCGGTCGACATGAGGCATTTCAGATGTCTTAGATCGAGAATGGGTCTGAGCCCGCCATCTTTCTTGGGAATGAGGAAGTAACAGCTGTAAAAGCTGTTCAATAGAGGAACTGTTTCTATGGTTCCTTTTGCAAGCAGTGTTTGTACTTTGGACCAGAGAACATGAGCATCATTGTCCCATTCCAAAGTTTGAATGATACCTCTGAAGCGAGGTGGCCCGTGAGCAAACTGAAGTGAGTAGCCTCATTCTATGTTTTTTTAGAACCCAACCTGACACATGCAGGATAGCTTTCCAAGCCTGAAGCCGGATGGCAAGTGGTTTTAGTTTTTTGAATGGTAGTTCGCCACATGGGGACGGGGGAACTGACATTCGTGGTAATGAGGAGAGCTCTTCTGAGTATGTGAGTTTGCTATTACAGCGGTAGTTTGCATGGCGTGTCTAGGAAGGCAACCTTGTCAGCGTCCCTGATCTCTGTCAGATTTAGCCAAAGGTGGTACTCCAGCACCACCAAGTTGGCCATGGCCTTGCCGATTGCCTGCGCAATGGCCGTAGCAGCGTTCAGAGCCAAGTCAATCACTGTGTGCAGCTTGTTGAAAGCATCAGAACTCTGGCCGGACTCGTCCATAGTGCAAAGAAGTTTGGCCTGGAATACTTGGAGCACCGCCATCGTGTGAAGCGCTGAGCCAGCCACTGAATAAGCCCTATTTGGAAGGGCTAAAGTAGTCCTGTAGGGCTTAGATGGTTGCACTGCATGGGCTTTCAACCCCAGGGCCGATGGAGGGCATAGCGGCTGCCTCTTCCAGAGGGGGGAGCTTGCTATAACCTAGTTTTTCAGCGCCGTCAATAGTGGTGAGAGCGGTAGAAGTAGAGGGATTAACATGCGCCGAGTAGGGGGCGCTTCCTCCTAGGGGAGGGAGAAAATGGGGGAGCAGAGCGGGGAAGACCGATCCGCCAGCGGAGAAGGGTTGAGACTCATGCTCTTGCAGTGAGATCATTCCTTCCAGATGAGCGCAGCCTCTGCGTGGGCACTGCCCAGACAGGTGACGAACTCACCGTGCCCATCTGCATCGTGCAGTGGTTCACTGCACAAGCCACACACGCATCAGGCTTCAGTATCAGAGTAAACAGGAGTTTCCCTATAAGCGTCAGCAACGCAATGGGAAAGAATGTTCAAAAGGGAAACGGTAAATATCTGTATGTCTGTATGCTCTTAATAAGTATGCACTTTCAATGGGCCTTGCAGAAGGATGAAGAGAGTAATTACAGCAAGACCATATGAAGACATGTTGACTCTGAAAGGAAAAGAAAACAAGAGACTTTACAATGGCAAAATGAGTGTTTGTTGGTGTAAGTCCTGTTTATATTCTGGGATGAACCATATCTCTGTAAATTACTATTGTAACAGTTTAGGCTGGGTTTCCTTACTTTTTTTTTTTGTTTTGTTATTGTTTAGTAGGACCTAAATGTCTGAAAATTGACAACAGTCTAAGTACATTACATGCAATTTAAATGTATCTTTCTCCCTGCCATAACCATATTTTAAAAAAATTATGAATAAGACATCTGCCACTTTCCTGTATCAGAATTGGATCATGTAAATATCTTACCCGCCGTAACAGAATAATCTGTTCATGTCCATAAGAGTGTAATTTTTTGGTAGCCTACTGCGTAAAACAAGAATCTGTGACAATTCCAGCTAGTGAAGAAGCATTCTTCCTAATCATTAATTAACATACAGACAGCCAACAGCTTCACGATGAACAATTTGCAATTCACTGCATTCTTGTGTGCAAACAAATAGGACCCAAATAGAAGAGACATGTATCTTATTTCTGTTAAAGGCATTTAATAAATGTCTGACAGAAACGTTTTAGAGACGTATTGTAGATTACCTAAAACTCCCTAAAAATACACCTTTCAGAAGAAAACGCACACATCAAATAAACGTCTCGTCCACCACGTACGTAGCCTATGTTTGGTATTAGGGTATAAAACGATATATATGAAAACAGCAAGCCAAAACATAGCTCGCAAAAATTGTATTTTTGCCACCGTGATTTAGATCACAATATGCGATTGTTCATTCTTGTTCCTGACCTTGTTTCCTCCCGGAAGACCACACGCCAAATGATTAGAGCTATGATTGATTATGGCAGCATAGTATATAGTTCGGCATCAGTATCTATGTTAAAGAAAGTAAGTGGTATTCAATCTCAAGCACTAAGAATAGGAAGTGGGGCATTTAGAACATCGCCAGTCTCAGCAATGCTGGTGGAAATGGCGGAGTTGCCTTTAGACCTCCGGAGACTTACGTTAAAGATGGCATACTGGTGTTCTGTAAGGGGGCATGTAGAAAGAAGATAGGAATTAATGACAAAATAAGCTCAATGGTAGCAATACCAATAATACCCCCTTGGCTGTTCCAAATGCCAATGGTAGATCTCCATTTGCATTTTAAAATAAATGAAAAGGAAAGGTGTATGCCTAAAGAAACAGTAGTGGATCAATATTTGAAAAAATATATATTTTAATAGCATTCAAATATATACGGATGAGTCAAAAAAATCTAGATTCTGGGTATACAGCAGCAGCCATATATATTTCCTATTTTAAATATAGCACTGTTAAGAGGTTATCTAACGAAGTATCTGTATTCACAACAGAAATGATGGCAATTCTAATGGCTATGCAGTGGGTGGAAGAAATTAATCCTATAAGTGAAAAAATAATTTTTGTGAAAAATTGAGACTTTTGAGGGTGGTTCTAGAGATTTTCTGAGGGAGGGGTTTGGCAACACTGATAAGAAGATAATTCGCATTGTTTGCCAACTGCAAAAAAAGAAGCTGTTGTTTGCTGTGTCGGTAAGTAAAAAAAATATCTTTGTTCTTTACCAAGACTTAAAACGTTGACAACTTAATGTGTGCGTCGTTTGTGTGCATGTGCATACAAACAGTTTGGCAAGCTTAGTATGTTTTGAACTTCACACAGGCACGTTATTACTTAGCTAGCAACAAATAGACATATATATATATATATATATATATATATATATATTGTGACGAGCATCCCGAAGCTTCATCAGCGTCGCCCTGGAAACAAGCGAGGAGCACCTGGCCATCATCA
>NW_015662593.1:110696-116073 GCF_001515625.1 Sinocyclocheilus rhinocerous
TGGTGAGCAGAAGAGACTTCTTTAAAAAAATAATAAAAACCTTTTGACTAATAGTGTATATTTTTTTGTAAAATTTTACATTTAATTATTTTTGTACAAATGCCTTGAACCGAGCCCGAGCGCGATTATCCCCCCCACTCCCCCGCAAGTGCACTCACACTTGCACTTGTTTTTTTTTTTTTTTTTTTTTTTACATTTGTGAATAAAAAAAAACATAAAAAATTATTGTCATGTAATTGACCCTTAAACAAAACCTTCTGCCTGCCAAACAACATAAACCATGATATTCATATAGAGGAGCATATGTTACATTTGTGAATAAAGAATTTTAATATAAAAAGTAAACTATTTACAACAAAGTCTACATTTTTGTCCACCAAATGCACTCCAAATTTCACCATGTGCCAAGTAATAGATGGAAAAATAAATACTCTTTCTTTTATCCAATTACCTACTTCAGTCCAAAATGAATTAACCAAATTACAATAAAGAAATAAATGTTCAACAGTTTCTACATAATCATTATTATTGGCCACGTTCACACAGCAGCAGAATACGGTTGTATTTGAGTCCTTTTTTTTTTTTATGCTTTATTAATTAAATGCCACAAGAACATGAGGTATTACATATTCACATTATCAAATTAACATTATTAGCTGCCAGAGAAAGAAAGAAAAAAAAGGAAGAAAATTACATAAAGTTCAATGCTTTCAGAGCATTACATGTTTTCAATGCTTTTTTGTGGATATATTGCATTCTGCAGAGAAGGAAGACTGCCGTTTGTCGCGGTTTGGAAAAATAGTCAGAAAATTATTACGGAGGCAGCTGATGTTAATGAAATCATTTGCAGCTTTCTTGCAAACTACATTTCCTGTTCATCAATAAGGTAAGAACCAGACCCATTATAAACCTAAATATACTTAATTAAATTAATTGAAAAGTGTAGTGTAGTAGTAGAAATAGAATATGTTTGCGGTCGTAATGATGACAGTAGCGCACACAAAATAGTATCTGTTCCCTGCTCCGGCGCGGTTAGCACTCACACTGCATGCGTACCGCGCCCGAGCCCAACCGAACCGTGCCCTGGCCCACCTCTTCCAACCGGGCCAGGGCCGGCTAAACGAACCGCGCCCGAGCGCGGCACGGAGCGCTCACACTAGTAAAACGAACCGGGCTTTGGGGGTGAAACGCGCTCGGGCGCGGTTCAAAACGCCTAATGTGAGTACACCCTAATCAATGCAAGCGTTTTAGGGGCTATTATGATGACGAAATCAGCTCCGTGTATTAGACATATTAAATATTAGATTTAAGTTGTGCCATTTTAACCCTTGACATCCTTTACAAAAACAAGAAAACGTTTATTAGTAAAACGAAGGACAATATTATTTTATTCAGATCCCCAAAACTTCCATAAATTGCTTCGCCATACTTCCGGGTTTCCCCGGTACGGGGCTAGGGAAATCACAAGGTGACGTATTTAATATGGGCGTGGCTTCTAACGTCACACTCGGTTGTGGGCGGGGTTGTATCGGGGATGGGCGTGACTTCCGACGTCACACGTTGATGTGGGCGGGGTTGGATGTCCACCGCAGGCTGCAGCGAGCCCTACTTGAGAAGAACGAGAATGTCACATGACGGGAATGTGGAGATGGGTTTGGCGGGTGAACGGTGGGGGAGGAGAGGAGGCGGTTGGCGACACTAGGGTGTGACTGGAGCAGAGATGGTAGTCAGCTATGCAACTGTGTGATCATGGCGGATCCGGGAGGAGAGTCACTGGAGTCATGGCTAAGTGAGTTGTTATGCTAATACATTAGTAGAATACGATTTAATTGTACTCTGTAACGTCTTTAAGACAAGCAGTCACATCCAGATGCTGTTTGTGACCAGTTGTTTTGTCATGGAGTCTCTGTGATATTTAGACTTTCATGATGGTTAGACGGAATATAAACTGATCCTTCCTAGACTGCATTTTAAGGTGTGATAGGTGCGTTCCAATTCAGCAGAATATTTGGGTCGAACCGAACGTTCGAACGCGTCTATTATGCACCTAAATGCATTTAGGTTACTTAGGCGGCTCACTAGGTTTTGAGACACAGACGCATTTGTGATTTGCAAGCTCATCTCTCATCTACCATTATTAAACTCCTTTTGAACTGCTGTTGCCTAAAACAGTTTAACTGAACACTTCTTTATTATCTCTAAAACAGTTGCTTCAGTTTTATGTAGAAAACCAAACATTTTGTCTTAACCTTCATTGGCATGTTGCACAGTTAAATGTAATGTAAATAGTATACGAAATGTGAACAGTTTAATTAATGTAAACTTTAATCACAGTGTATGATTCCACGTTTATTTTAGTGCTGCATCTGTGACAAATGGATTACTTTCTTCTATCCTAAGTCTCTTGGGATAAAAACATCTGCTAAATGCACAAATTTAGATTTATTATGACCTTATTTAATCATTTGTTAATTCAAATTTTTGGGAAACAAAAGTAAAGAATAAGATTAACAACTGATAAGTAATGCTATTTAGTTTTCGTTTGAAAATTGTGATATTAGTGAGATTTTTATTGTTAGACAAAGCCACCAATCCTTCCAACAGACAGGAGGAGTGGGAGTACATCATTGGGTTCTGCGACCAAATCAATAAAGAACTTGAGGGGTATGTTTACCTTTTATAACTGGTATATGAAACTAATACATGGGGACACTATGTTTGTGTTTCTTCTCGTGAATCAAGTGAGAATTTTGTCTGTATCTTGCAGCCCACAGATCTCGGTCAGATTATTAGCACATAAAATCCAGTCGCCTCAAGACTGGGAATCATTACAAGCACTAACTGAGTTTATCTCATTCCGTCTCTTAAATGAAACAAAAAGATATATTTTTTAATAAAATGACTAACTAAATTCAGATCTTCATTAGGTTTTAGAAGCTTGCATGAAGAACTGTGGGAGAAGATTTTATAACGAAGTTGGAAAATTTAGATTTTTAAATTAACTCATCAAAGTAGTTTCACCAAAGGTAATGACAATTTTGTCTTCATTTACTCATTTCAAACCTGTATGACTTTCTTGCTTTCATTTTGCTTGCTTTTGCTTTTTTAAAAGTAAACTAACCATTTAATACAGAAAAATCAACAAATGTTTTAATGTCTCTATAATGTATATACCATATATGATCTTATTTATGCTTTTTATCCTACAGTATTTGGGAGACAGAGTATCTGAACGAGTGAAGACTAAAGTAATAGAGTTGCTTTACAGCTGGTCAGTTGCGTTACCCGATGAGGCAAAGATCATAGAGGCCTATCAAATGCTAAAGAAGCAAGGTTCTTTCATCACAAATATAAACATTTACTTTTATAGGAATATCACCTACTTAATTTCTGTGTTCCAAATTTGCTAGCCTGTCTTGTTCAATCTTTACCACATTCTTTCTCAGGCATTGTAGCACAAGACCCAGTGATTCCTGTGGACAAGACCCTCATTCCCTCGCCAAAGCCCAAGAATCCAGTGTTTGACAATAAGGAAAAGACTAAGGTGAAGAAGCACATTACAGTATCAGAGATTAAACGAATATTCTGGGTTCAGTACTATTAAAGCTTAATTAAATTGTGCCATTAAATTAGTTTCTTGCTTACAGTTTACAAAGCTACAATGGAACCTACAATTGAAGTGATACAACTTACAACTTCACTGGAGTTGAATGACATAAATGCTAAAATAATTGCTGTTTCAAATGTGTAGCCACAAATGTGTGTTAAAATGATTTTAGTCTGACAAGATTATTTATTAACCTGTTCAGGGAGGAGCTATGTCCAATTTTACCATTTTGTTGCTTTGACAACTTAAGGCCATAAAAATAATTAAAAATGGTTTTAGCTCAAATTTCAAAAACAATTTTTGCTCAAATTTCAACAGAAAAGTCAATGCGAATGCTTTTATGAAATAAAATGCCTTTAAAGGGGTCATATGATGCTTTTTTAGAGAGCATTATTTTGTGTTTGTTTTTATCGTTCATCAGCTGGAAAAAAAATCTTTCTGAAAGTGATTACAATGATATCGTTTCTCTGTGCCTTTATCGTTATAGCTGTGGTGTGAACTCTGCTATGTTTTAATATTGAGAACGATTTTTAGAACTATATCTTTATCATTATCTTTATAGTTATCGTGCTTGGTGTGAACGGGCCTTTACAGTTCTGCTTTTAACCTCTTGCTTAACTTGTACTGAACCTGGAATATTCTTTTATGGGGAACTGTTTTGACCACAATGTGAGCCAGTACATGTCTTGTAAAGTTTTAAACCATTGTCTTTAAAATTTAAAAAATTGTCCCTGCAGCGTCTTGCAGAACTTCTTAAAAGTAAAAAGCCAGAGGATCTTCAAGAAGCCAACCGCATTATCAAAAACATGGTCAAAGAGGTGAGGATTATTGGATAATTTTATACTTATGTATTAGTATTACTAATTTAAGAGAATATATGTTAGGAAACAAATATTTTGGGGTCAGTGACAAGTAAGAAAATAATTTAAAAATCGTGTTCAAATTAGGGCTGGGCGATTTTCCCGATTTTATCGATTAAAGCCCCGTTCAAACTACACAATTTTTTGTCGGTTACGACAGTCACTGTGTCAGATTATGTGATTTTGACTCATAAAATCTTGTCGTGTCGTGAACAAGAAACATGTCAGACTATATGATGCTACCTGACCATTCATCGCATGCCTTCATTAACAACATGCGTGCTGTCATCAATAGCGCGGGACAAGACAGAAGGTGCTATGAGCGTAAGCAAACAATGGCTAGGAAACAGCGTGTTTTGCCCTGTCTTGTCATCAGAAAAGCCCAAAAAAGAAAGAAACCCTGACAATGGACACAAATCTGGATGGCATGAAGAGGATGGTATGGACTGTCAAAGAGAACGGAGGTAAAATAGTTTTTATTTTACCTTTTTTCACTGTGTCGCGGTAGTCCCTCATCATAAATGCAGGAGTATTGTTGCCCTAGCTCCACGAACATTTTCCTCCATTGTAAAATTACACCTAGCAGGACCGATACCATTGTCTCCCTTTCGTTTCGGCATGTTTGAAAGCTTGTACAAAGGCACTTCTGTGCTCCTATTGGCGTGCGTCCCGACGCCCATTGTCGTATATCCCCACGACACCCTACGTCAAGCAGATCGTGGCAAAATCGTGTAGTCTGAATGGGGCTTAATTCGAATCGCAATTTTGAATAGAAATATTACCAAATGTTAGAATTAGTCACTTTGACAATATGCCGGTGATAACCGTAAAGAGAAAAGAACGATCCAACCGCATGTCGGCGCACGTGATTAACCGCTCACGTGTGACGCGCTCTGTGAAGGACCATAAA
>NW_015662593.1:116329-122176 GCF_001515625.1 Sinocyclocheilus rhinocerous
ACAAGATTTGTATTTTAAAGACAACCAGTTCGAAGGGAGCATCATTTGCTTTTTGGGTAAAATAATTTCTTAATATGAAGTTCGAATGGTATGACAATTAGAGATTAGACTGCAGAAACTGAAATCTACACACTATACTCATAGTCATGCAATGCTGATGTTGTTAACATTAATAATTTGAGAATAAAGTATAACAATAATAATAATTTGCACGGTTTGATGTGATATGAGCTAACCAATCTTTAGATTAAATCACCATTGGTAGCGCGATTTATTGTAATGCTTTTTTCCTCAGTTGGTCAGAACAAATGTGGCTGACTTGTTATTTACTTGTTCAGATGACAGTGAAAATTCTTATTTGGGTCATATATTCCAAGAGGTAGGCTATAATCTGTGATTGCGTAGTACAGTAAATATCCACACCGGTGCGGTGACTGACTGCTACACACACTTCTCCTCAAAACATTAGATTAATCCGCGCTGGAGCTGTGCCGGTGCACGACCCATGCAAGTAAGATAATTCCGCACACAGCTGTAATTGCAGGTTTTAAACAGAGATGGCGACAAAGAGGCAAAACTTGTGGACTGCAGCTTTAATAAAAAGTCTACTGGTGTTATACCTTCAGTCATTTTGAATTTGAATTACCTTGACTTGAGATTTTCTAAAATAATTTTCCTCTCGTATTATTTCTGAACACATAATATGTATAAGACAAGTTTGTACAATATGTAGTTGTAGTTTTTGCATCTTTTCTGCAAAGATATTTAACAAGTGATTTGTTTAACATTTACATCATGTTGACAACTTCATGTGTGCTGCACTTGGAATATAAATTTTTTTTTAACTAGAGGGTTAATAAAGAAAAAGTAACTTGAATCATGTTGTAGTTACATTTTCAAATTGACTAGTTAAAAATCATAAAAACTCGAGAATCGGTCAAACATTCTGGAAAGAAATCGAGATTAAAATTTTTTGCAAAATCGCCCAGCCCTAGTTCAAATCATATGGATCTGAAGAATGTTTACATCATTTCCAAGAAATAATAAATACATTTAATACTTGCATGTAAAAAGTAATGACATTTTTTCATTTAGTCACTGAACAGACATTAGTGAACACATAATGTGTAATCATTGTTAAATGTTATTAAAATATAAATATACATTTAAATATAAATGTAACTGTGTTTGGGGGAGATGCACCCCATTACATATTCATAAAATACTGTTATAAAAAAATCGAAATATTGACATTTTAATAGATTTACTGACCCTGACACACCATAAAGCCATAATGGGCTGTTATATTTTTATTTTCAGTTTTTTTTCATACCGATTTGCATACCAATTTTGTGATTTTTAAAAAAAAAATTTTTTTATAATAATTTGTCGTTTTAGTCCAATATACTTTTCTAAGAAATAATAATACAATATTATACCAAAAGAAAATTAAAAAAAAAAGATTTTTAATTCAGAAAACAACTTGCTCATTGTTTTTAAAAGCAAACATTAGTGTATTTTTAAATAAATTCACATTTGTGTCATATCATTGATCATTTTGTTTACTCCCTTAATCGTTGTGCTTGAAAGAAGAATAGATTTGTCACATTTATTTAGTCATTTATTAGACGCTTTTATCCAAAGCGACTTACAAATGAGGACAACAGAAGCAATCAATTGTAGTATTAAAACAACTAAAAACAGATCCAAAACTAAAAGCTGAAACTTTATAAATACTACCTATACACATTTTAAAAATAAAGAGATTAAATAAAAATGACAAATGCATACAACAAAATTGCAAACGAGACCAAACGCGATATCAGCACGTCTCCACACAGTAAACAAAAGGATGTCACATGGCTTATAGCCCTCTTGCTTTGCTTTCAGGATGTGGTTCTACAGCAGAAAGTTTCCCATCGTGTCAGCATCCTAGAGGAGGTGAACAACAGTGTAAAGCTCCCTAATGAAATGCTAAGTCATTTCAAAAGAGATGAGTCAACGCAAGAAGACAAAGAACTTCTAAAGGTAAGACACCTGAGTTTAGATGTGGTCACTGCTGCAATTAAATGTATCTGACCATGTGCAACTTGCTTTATGTTCATAGGATCTGTATAATGACTGTGACAAACTTAGAACTGCTGTCTTCAGACTTGCCACTGAGACAGATGATGATGACAGTGCCTTAGGTAATACACATTAGTAAGCAAAAACTCATTGAGGTCTTCAGCCGATAATATATTAGAAATAACTAAACTTCCACTCTTTTAGATGTGCTTTTCTATTTTTCTTTGGTGCAGGTGATATTTTGCACGCTAGTGATGATCTCTCACGAGTCATCAACTCCTATAAAAAGATTGTTGAAGGACAGACCATTATGATTGACTTGCCAGGATCAACCGCTTCAGAACGTATGTATAATGTACTAGAATTGTTACACTTCATTACTTAATGTATTAATTAAATTTTTTTGGTATCTGAATCATCCAAAGAGCTTGCATGATTTATCAAACTACTGCCCTGAAAATGCAATTCAGTGTGAGTTCATGTTTTTAATTTGTTTAGGCACCACTGACAGAACCTCTTCTGAAATTGATTAATTTGGCTGATTTGGACTCCGGGACCCCTTCGCCCCTTAAACATGTTTTGACATCACCTCAGCACTCTGATTCTCTACCAGCTGACCTCCTTACACTTACTCCTTTAGTTGGAGCTCAGCCTTCCTCTTCCAACACGTCCTATGGGTCAAGTTTCCAGATCAGTCCTCCACCAAGCCAGCTTCCCAGCAGTTTTTCTCTTCTAGATGACAAACTTGGTTCATTAGGTAAAAATGGCTTTATAGAACTTTTGCAGTGTATAATTGATATTTTATTAATGTAATACATTACCGTTCAGAAGTTTGGTGTCAGTAAGATTTCCATTTCAAATAAATGCTGTTCTCCAAAATTTTTGTTCATCAAAAATCCTGATAACACTTCATAATATAAAAATTAACACTTTATAATATAAAATTTAAATTCAGAAATTAAAAGGATGTTCATTGTTTTTTTTTTTCTGCTATACAGCAGAAAACTTTATTAGAATACAGCAGAAGGATCATGTGACACTGAAGACTGTATGTAATAGCTGCTGAAAATTGAGCTTTGGCATTACAGAAAAAAATACAATTTAGAATATGTTAAAATAGAAAACCGTATTTAGTTTACATTTATTTTAAGAGTTTTATATAAGAATGAGTTTAAATTCAATAAGTATCAAACAGTCACCCAGGCTTCATTTATTTAGTTTAATACAGTCTTTAAAATGTTTAAAATGAACACTTCAAATGACTACTTTTCAGACCTTACTAATCTGGACTCAAACTCAAGCAAGTCAGCAGAAAGGAATACAAAAGAAGCTCCAAGCAATCAGTGGATTTCTTCACAAGTAAGATTACAAGAGTGCTGGATATATAAGTTAAATATGCCTAGAAAATCTGTATCTTACGATATTTGATATGTACTTATACAATTATTATTATTATTATTATTTTGTGACAGACTTACCTACTCTGCAGCTCTGCTCCCCTACATCCTCTCATCTCAACAGCGCCACCTGCCTCAAGGCTAGGTAGTGAGAGGATTAAATAAAATAAAGTAGAAGTAGTATTGATAAAAAAAATAAAAAAAGCATTGTGGTTTTCAGAATCAGAAAGATTAATTACACTTTATGAGCAACCATTTTCAACTATGATAATGATAAGAGAGGTTTCTTGAGCATAGCAATCAGCATATTAAAATGATTTCTGAAGGATGTGACACTGAAGACTGGAATAATGGCTGGTGAAAATTCAGCTTTCTTATCACAGGAATAAATACATTTTGAAATATATTCTAGTGTGTTGGATTGATGTCAATGGTAAATGCAAGTTGTTCACAAATGAAGCAGTTTAATATTAGCATTCATACATGGAAGTAAAGGGGCACAGCTTGCACACTCTATTATTAGAGCCTTTAATTATGAATCAAAGCTGGTGGTGCAATGCCTCATTTCTTTTAAACACAACTAATTGTTTGTTTTTTTCTGTATGAAGCAGCCAGTCCAATTATTCAAGCTTGGGTAGCAGAGAACTTAGAGCTGGGGAAGAGAACATCCATCCTGCATTAACCACATTCAGTTTGCCCGCTGGAATAACACCAGTGCCTTCTGCTTTAACCTCTGCCAAACCTCAGAGCTTTGCGCCAGACAGCCCTCTCTTCAGATCCCTCTCTCCAACCTGGCCCACCAGTCAGTCACCCTCAGGCTCGGATATCTCCCTGACCAGTGTCTTTGTCCAACTGGAGGCCATTAAACCAAGTAAGGCCAATAAATAAATGTGGATGCTGTTGATTATTTTGTTCTGATATTAGAGAACTATATCAGGTATTCCAGATTAATTACTTGCCTGTTTGGCTTAGTACTGTGTGTTTTTTACTTTTATCTTTTCACAGGTAAGGAGGGTCCAGTGACAGCCTACGATAAGGATGGTGTTCACGTGTTGCACTTTGCTACTGACCACCCGCTTGGTCGCCCTGATGTTCTGGTGATTGTGGTGTCAATGCTGAACACAGCACCTCTGTTGGTGAGGAACATAGTGCTTCAGGCTGCTGTGCCAAAGGTGAGAGGGAACAGAAAACCTTCTGTTTTACTGAAGGTTTAACAATAATAGTTTTCCATATATCATTTAACCCTTGTACGGTGTTGGGGTCTGTGGGACCTGTTTTCATTTTTTATCAAAAAAAAATAAAATAAAAAAATGATACCCCTACACCCCCCCACTGGACCCGGGGCTAATAAAAGTGTGGAATCTGTATACCTTCACTCTGTCCTCCTCCTGTCTGGGCCTGCTATTTGTGTGTGTGTGTGTGTGTGTGTGAGTCTGTGAGAGTGTCAGTGTGAGTTTTATGTTTCTGCCCCTGCCATTCCCGCACAAGGTTGTGGCACTTTAATATGCTGTTTATATTACTTGTAATTGGGATGAAGTAAACATCTGTTGAGTATTTTAACATACAATTTTTGATTGTGTTGAATTAAAAACCCAAAAATGCAGCGGGTCCACCAGACCCACGAACACTGGCTGAATAACAAAAATATGAACACCACACAAGGGTTAAATTGATCCGAACAGTACACAGTTACTGTTTTGTAATAAACAAGCATTTTTACTCTATGGATTTTGCAGTTCTGAGTAGCTTTTGATTTCATGTTTGCAGTTCATTCATTTTTGACTTTTAGTTACCTCTCTACTTTGTGATTGACAGTCTATGAGAGTGAAGCTGCAGCCCCCTTCTGGAACAGAAATGACCCCTTTTAACCCCTTCATGCCCCCCAGTTCCATCACTCAGATCATGCTGCTGGCTAACCCACTGAAGGTGAAGAAAGAAACACTCGTTTACTTTGCTATGAAAATGCTATCAAAAAACAAATTTCACAAATGAGGACATCCTCAAAGTTGGTTTTGCTAGATTTAGCTTACTTCTGGGTGCAAATTTGTCCTCAAAAAGACACTTGTCTCAGCATTATCAAGACATTTATTAAAAAGAAGTAACTTAAAGGCACAATATGTAAGATTTTTTTATAAAAATATCCAAAAACCACTAGAACGGTGTTATATATTTTGCTGACTTAGTGTACTTACATTATCCCAAATATTTCGATTTTGAATACACGCTCTCTAGCGGTGAAAACTTACATATTGTACCTTTAATGCCACTGCATTTGTTTTATGTCTGTTCATACCTGTCAACATTTGGGTACCAAAATACGGGAAGGGGGGGCGGAGTCAAAAGTAACAATTTTTATATTATATTATATTATATTATTATTTTT
>NW_015662593.1:124737-125258 GCF_001515625.1 Sinocyclocheilus rhinocerous
AGTCAAAAGTAACAATTTTTATATTATATTATATTATATTATTATTTTTATATTGATTTAAACAATTATTATCTAACAATTATGTTCATTTAGTAACATAAATATATCTTAGTGTAGGCTATATCTTTAGAGTTTTATAATTAATTATCTTCTTGTCCATCCACCAGTTCGCATTTACAACTGAGTGTTTTCTGCATAAAAATAAGGGTCGTTTTTGGCTTTGGTTTAAACAGAGCAAAAGGGCTTATTGAAAAATGCAAATTCATTCTCTGCCAGCAGGTGGCACATTTCGCCAGGAATATAGCCGCTTCCCTGGTAACTTCAGTAAACAAAGCAGTGCAGCACCTGACTTTGAAACTTGCAGCTCATATTTAATCAATTAAATAGCCTTTTGAAGTGTAAGCTATATCTCATTATACATGTAAATATACATTTAAATTTATATGTATATTTAGTTTTTTTTTCACTGGAGCACCACCTGAGTCTTCTCCCATTTCTACCAGTGATCCTTGTTTCCTTCC
>NW_015662593.1:125440-129227 GCF_001515625.1 Sinocyclocheilus rhinocerous
CTAAACAAAGAGCAGAAGGGCTTATTGAAAAATGCAAATTCATTCTCTGCCAGCAGGTGGCACATTTCGCCAGGAATATAGCCGCTTCCCTGGTAACTTCAGTAAACAAAGCAGTGCAGCACCTGACTTTGAAACTTGCAGCTCATATTTAATCAATTAAATAGCCTTTTAAAGTGTAAGCTATATCTCATTATACATGTAAATATACATTTAAATTTATATGTATATTTAGTTTTTTTTTCACTGGAGCACCACCTGAGTCTTCTCCTCCCATTTCTACCAGTGATCCTTGTTTCCTTGACGTGGTACTACCTGCGCACATATCAGCATCACTGGGCTGTAGGTTGCCAAGTTGAGGGGACAAATGGGTTGAAATTGGTATGCGTCGATCGTGTGAGAAAGATATGTTTCATACAAGATCTGGCAACTGGACAACCTTGGAATTTGTTGTCGTGATTATTCATATAATGAGGTTTGGCCCATACAAATTACGTTTTACCGGAAGCGAACGTAGCAAACATAATAAATACGTCCAGTGGGATTTTTTTTTAATAGAAAGATTAAAAATACGGGAGAATTACGGGAAAATATTTAAACGGGATGATAGCGGGATAGAATGGTAAAATACGGGAGAATCCCGGGAAAAACGGGAGGGTTGACAGGTATGTGTCTGTTGCCTACTGTAGAAGTAAAAATGGGTCATTTTCAAAAAATATTGCCTTTCTGATATAGCAAGGTTCAGTTTTAATCATAATAAACAATTTGACTTGTGTCCCTTTGTCCAAATGTTAAGTAAAATAAAATAAGTGTTCTAACACTTATTATATTCTCACTATACAAGGTTCCAGACTGCGACGAAATTGCCGTTTGCTGTTTCTCATATGCAACAGAAATGGCAGCATGAATTTCCGTTAATAATTTATATTATTATATTGTTTTCTCTTTTGCAAACTTGTTAGACCTTACACTAACCTAAGAAAACAAAATAAATCAATAAATGAGGACAAGGGTTTTGTGTAAAACAAAATAGGGTTAAGGGAAATGCTTGTCACCATATTTTGAGAATGACTAAATTGCTAA
This sequence comes from Sinocyclocheilus rhinocerous, assembly GCF_001515625.1. Classification (NCBI taxonomy): domain Eukaryota; kingdom Metazoa; phylum Chordata; class Actinopteri; order Cypriniformes; family Cyprinidae; genus Sinocyclocheilus; species Sinocyclocheilus rhinocerous. The sequence continues at coordinate 126,521 of NW_015662593.1, forward strand.
ACTCAGCAATATTTGGCACGAGTTAGATGAACTTTTGCTAGTGTTATATATCAAGCAATTGCTTGTGTGCTTACATGATACAATTTATATGATAAACTAAATGATTGTTAAATACGTAATGTTAAAAATTTATTTAATTTTTTTTCAGGAGAAAGTGAGAATGAGGTACAAGTTGACATTCATCCTTGGAGATCGACAGGTCACAGAGTCTGGAGAGATAGACAAGTTCCCTCCAGTGGAAAGATGGGGTCATTTATAGCTGTGTAAGTGTTAATACTCATGAAGACAAATAAAAAAAACACTGTGTACGTGCATGGATGAGCCGTCAGCAGTGTCACAAAGAGATTTTATGTCCAGGACTTTACCTTTGACACGCTGGGTGATAAACCCAATCTCTGAGTAATCCCACAAATGTCTTGATGTATTGGTCTTGGTCATTAGGTGCTGTCGTTATTAATATAAATATGTTGCCTATGAGTGTTTGAGTCATAATTTAATTGTTAGCCACCACTAAACTATTCAACTCATACCTCACCCTGAATGCAGTGGAGGGTTAATGTGATAGCACTGGACATGTTACATCTTTTCTTTCAATCCGTTTTCCCTTGATGTGATGCATCAGTTGTGTTTTTGTGCTTTGTGAATTCTATGGATGTATTTCATTACTATTTATCAGATTTGTGGTGTTTGACATGGCTGGCCTCAATGGTTTAAAGCCAAATTTAATTTGGTTTACATCAGATAACATTAAGTCACACAAAATGGTGCAACGCATACTTTGAATTCTGTGTTTTTGGATGTATGCAAAGTATCGGTTTCACTTTATTTCCTTTTTTACACATCTGGAAGGAATCACTTATATACAGTGTTTTTCTGATTTCTGTCTTTTTGTATATAATTGGACAGGAAGTTGTTTTGATGTTTTAAAAAGACAAACTTTACATTTTGGGGTTATTGAAGATGCCATTATTTATATTATAAACTTTGACTGTTAAAAGTTGTGTTTGCAGTGTGGTCTTATGGAAGGAATGAAAGCCTTTTCCCCCTTCTCTTTAATTTTTTTTAAATGGCTTTTTTTTTTTTACGGCAGGTTGGATGTGTCTAGTAGTGTATTTTACTGAATGATTGTGTGTGTGTGTGTGTGTGAGAGAGAGAGAGATGGGAAAAAAATCATATAAATAAAACTGACTTTCTGAATTATTTCTGAGAAGAGCTTCTTAAATCTTCCGATGATGCTGTTCTTTTTAGATTTTAAAGGAAAATCTTCAATTGAATGCAATGTATACTGTTTTAAAGACAAATAAATATGTTTTGAACAATTCTATGATTTTGACAGTGGTATAATGTGTCTGCTGTTTTTTTTTAGTTTTGCCCAAATTACGCACACTCAACTTAGCTGCTAAAATGCAGCTGGTGACATTCCTCCCTAATTTTGTCTGTCTATAAAGGTTTTTTTTTATTATTTATTTTTTTTATTCAAGGAGCAATAACACACAATAAAACAACATTAAAATAAGAAAAGTAAAAGATAGAAGGACAAATTACAACAAAAAAAAAATTGCCAGGGGGAGGAAAGTATAAAACTTCAAAACAAAAATACAAGATATACATACATACATACACTTGTACGTATATATAAAATAAAATCAATATATTGTAAAGTTCACAAACTTTCAAAGTTCTTACAGCTTTCTTATTCACAGAGTCTCTGATACTGTCAATATATATAAATATTTCAGTCAACAAAACCATAAAATTGGGTTTTTTATTGGTAAATTTGCACTTATGAATGTGAAATTTGGTCAATAGAATAAGTAAATTAATTAAGTAAAAGTACAGTTCCTCTTGGTCAGGATAGTCAGTAAAGCCAAAGAGTACATTTTCCCATAGGAGTGAAGAAGGTCTTAAACTCTGAATATTTTCGCTAATAAATTTTTGGACCTTACACCATAGTGTAACCGAGTATGTACAGTACCAAAATAAGTGCAAGGCAGTTTCCTCATACTCATTACAAAAAATACAATTTACATTTATTCCTTTTTTAAATTTTTGTAAATAATGATTTGCTGGATAAAATCTATGAATAAGCTTATAAGAAACTTCTTTAATCTTATTTCTAAGATGATATTTCTGTGGTAACAACCACACTTTTCTCCAGCAAATAAATTTTCCGTTCAATAAAGAGACCCAATGAGACAAAACATAAGGTACAGTAACAAGTCTGTCTATAAAGGTAACAGCAGGGAGGATAAGGGACAGTAATGGGACTCCGGAAATGGACCCTTTTAAATGTCGTCACGTCCGGTGGCATTACGCGCGTATCGTCTGTTTGAGACTAGTGATGCAAAGTCCGATTCATTTCCGCGAACCGGTTCTTTTTAGCAGCATCATATGACCCCTTTAAGTTAATGGTGTTTGTGGTCACAGTTTCATTCGCGGATCCTCATGATGACCAATATTGATAAGCCTACAACCTGGATAAGATTCCTAAAAGTTTCGCACCTACAGCACACATTACAGACATTGATGCAAAAATGCGGATATGTTCTACATGTCTACAGTATAAAGAATGAATAAACCAGTCTCATAAACTCCTTGATTTCGCTTAAGCAACTTTAAATATAATATGCATGCACAATAAACTATTGTAAAATGTATTTACATCACTCGACAGAAAGGTTTTTGCAGGTTTTAATAAAATGTAAAT
>NW_015662593.1:129258-136851 GCF_001515625.1 Sinocyclocheilus rhinocerous
CATATTTCCAGTACGTGCCTCAGGCTTGCACAGTATCGTCAACTCACTCATCAGAATCTTCGGTAATCCTCGGCAAACTTCGCCACGGCTCATTCGGTTCTTGTTGAGTCCTCGATAATCCTCGGCAAACTTCGACAGTTGGTTGAACCGGCTCATTCGGTTCTTTTTGAGTTGGACGTGCTATTTCGGCTGTGCGTCCTGCGTCATCAACCCGGAACTAAAGTTCTTTTTTTTTTTTGGAACTAAAGTTCGATTCAGTTCGATTTGCGAACCGGTTCAACCGGTTACTTCCTGAGTACCGGCTTAAAAGAACGATTCGTTCAAGAACCTAAAATTACTATTTGAGACTGCAGAGGCAGTCATGGCAGACGAGAAGCCAAAGGTACGTGTGTATGGGTTTTTATAAATGTTCGAATAAGCACGATAATTCATTGGTAACGTTAACGTTATATGATTAATGGGTACCATTTATAAGGAACATTTTTTTCCCTCTCTCTCATTTATTGTTAATTGTCTGTCATTTATTAAATATTGTTATGGTCTTTCATAAAGATAACACGCTAATTATCTAGTTCGCTAATGTGGCTCGCACCTGATACAAAAGGCAAGTGATAAGACAAAACTTACCGTGAAGCACTGTACCAACGGGGTCCACTGCGACTGTTCGCGCGCAAAGTGCTGGTCTCTTTCGGTGCATTTATTTCAACTTGCGTTGATTTGTAACGGATTCATTTTGTGGTTTTGCAGTGTATAATAAGGTGTGTTCCGATTTACACGAGTTTCTTTGTGTTTTAACTGCATCATAGCCATTTTTATTTAATTTTATTTATTTGTTTTGTTTTTAGACTTTAATATTTGAAAAAAAGTTGTGTGCTTGTGCATCTCTGGAGTATTATGGGAATCTCAGCTGTTTGCTTTATTGACAGACAAACTCTACTACTGTATTATGTGCTGTAAACAAATCACTTAATTTGAAACTTTATCAGTGTTGTGGTGCCACTATCATGTGGAACTGTGGGTTTATTTCTGTTCTATTGTTCAAAGCATGCATCTCTTTATTACTTTATTAAATGGCTTAGACCAGGGGTGTCCAACCTAGGTTCTGGAGGGCCACTGTCCTGCAGAGTTTAGCTCCAACCCGAATTAAAGGGATAGTTGACCAGGGGTGTCCGACCTAGGTTCTGGAGGGCCGCTGTCCTGCAGAGTTTAGCTCCAACCCGAATTAAAGGGATAGTTCACCCAAAAATGAAAATTTGATGTTTATCTGCTTACCCCCAGGTAGTGTTGTCACGGTACCAAAATGTCAGTATTTGGTACCAATACCAGTGAAAATCCATGATTCTCGGTACCAATTTCGGTACCAAAGCAAAACACAAAAACATGCTAATTAAAAAATGTGACTGTACTTTCATTTAATCCAAACTGTGTACATATTTAATTTTAAAGGGCTTTTGAAAACCTAGAGTGTTTCAGCCAAGAATAAAAACAAAGTTGGCTTAAAAAAAAAAAAGCCCAGACCTGCTTTTCTGACTGATATGACACAAACAATGTTAACCATTTGTACATTCTCTAACACGCATATTTTAGATTCACAATTCATTTAAAAGCCTCTGGTGTGTAAAAATAGTAAATATCATCATGTCCTCCTGTTTGTTTTACCAAAATCTTTGTTTGTGTTCTACTGAAGAAACAAAGTCACCTACATCTTGGATGCCCTGGGTGTAAGCAGATAAACATCAAAAAAATTTTTTTGGGTGAACTATCCCTTTAAAGTCCAGCTAATCAAGAACCAGCTAATCAAGGTCTTACTAGCCAGAGATAGTCTTCTTATTGGGAGATGAGAGGGTCTGTATTACTTACTATTGAAGAAACGTCATTGAATTTCAGTCAGGGTTGTGTGACACTCAATCTCCGGTTATGGATACCATAGGAATAAATGAGAAGTGCCTTAAGCTGAATCCCACCTGTAGCAAGAAGTCAGTGACTTCTCTTATAAAACTGATTTTTTTCTGTGTAAACTCTAAAAATAGTTAAATCCAAAAGTATTGTAAAACATGTTGAAGATTAGTGGATAGGCATGTCGATTCATTAAATAAGCTGTTTCCTCCATAAAAGCTGTTTATTCAGTGTAGTGAAGCCTCTCCTCCATTGACATTCATTCATTCATTCAAAAAAAAAAAAAATGCTCTCTGGTCTCCTTTCCCACGTACTGCCAAAGCGGAAGCGTTAGCATTAGCTGTTATGTTTATTTGGCTAAAGGTTGCAGGCTTGCCTTCTAGTGGATATGTTACTAGGCATGCTAGAAACTTCCAGGCAGGTGTGTTGAGGCAAGTTGGAGCTAAACTCTGCAGGACACCGGCCCTCCAGGACCGTGTTTGGACACCCCTGGTTTAATCTTTGGAGGACAATGTTATTTTAAGTGGGTGAAAGCAAAGCACACTTGTTTTGCCACTTGTTCGCGTTATGAAAACGCTTTTATTGAACTAAATTTGTTTATGATTGTTTGGGTACCTTTCTTTGATTCCTATCTCTAAGATGCTATGGTGCACTAAATCAATCAATAACTTTATTTGTTGTTTGTTGTTCTTCTATATTTTTTCCATTGGATAAGAATTATTTATGGTGGCTTTATTTCACTTTTGTTTCAGGAGGGTGTGAAAACGAGTGACCACATAAATCTGAAAGTAGCCGGGCAGGATGGCTCAGTGGTTCAGTTCAAAATCAAGAGGCACACACCCCTCAACAAACTGATGAAAGCATATTGTGAGAGACAGGTAAGTGCTTTTATGCACCTGCAACTTTTACCTTCCCTGACAAAAATAATAATCCTTCATTTAGGTGCACAGGACTGTGTTGTGCCTACTGGCCAATAAGAGATTGGTAAAGATGACATGAATGTTTGGAAATAATTGGTTATAATTTGGATAAAAATATCAGCTGTATGTATCTGCAGCAAATGAGCTTGGTGGCTCAACATTTAAATAGTCTGTTTCAGTATATGCTGTAAGCTAGTCCGGTATTGCATTATCCGAGTTCCTTTGAAACCCTCTACCTCCCCCAGCTCCACCTGTCTAGATGTTCTGTGAGGAATATTATGTATGTTGGTGTGTGCAGAAGCATGACTAACATGATCAGCATGTGTAGTACAGGGCTCCAGACTGCACCTAAAACAGTCGCATTTGCGACCAAAAAAAAATTAATTTGCGAGTGATATTTGTGCCTAGATTGCCACTGCGACTATATAAATGTATGCTATGACTTAAAAATTTGCATGTAATGCCTTTTTTCATGATTGTTTTGCAATGACATCTTTTTTATGTTGATGTAATAAACTGGGACGATGCGCATCAAAGTTTTAGAGGGAAAAAAACTTTTAAACAGTCCTCATCTCTGCCGAACACCATAGTTGACGGCACACCTGTTAAAGCAGGCTCCAGTTGTGGCAGCATGAGAACATGATTGAAAAATGATCTAAAAAGCTGTTGTTTTTTTGGATTGAAGTGTCATAAATGACTGTCATGTTATTCTAAAATTTTCCTTCCACTCATCATCTGTGAAATGGAGCAGAACAACATCATAATCAGTCCTCACTTTATACTCTCATCCACAGATGGCTTGTTTTGGCCACAGGAATGGGTGATTTTATGGCTTGATAAATAAAAGCAGCATGGCACAAAGTTTCATGTGCTTGTCTCCTAATTGGGACCTGAAATAGATAAATATTAATTCTGCTCTTTAAAACAAAGAAAGGCAATGGCAGGAGAATTTTATGTGCTAACAGCGGGAAACTCTGTATATTTGTGCAGTGTGCACATGTCAAAAGGGCAAACCTGATATTGAAGCTAACACATAAACACGCACATCAACCCAATCACTTTATTTAGCTATCATGTAAACACTCTTTTCGGATTCATCAATCAGAATGATTTAATTCCAATTGAAACAAAAAGTGCCCATGTAAACAACCACTGAGTGTTGTTTCTAAGACAGGGGCATCCAACCCTGGTCCTGGAGAGCTACGGTCCTGCAGATTTAAGTTTCAACCCCAATTAAACACACCTTAACCAGCTAATCAAGGTGTTCAGGGTTACTTCACTTAACTCTCAGGTCCACATTTTATCTGTTTTGAACAGGGGCTAGCAATGCGGCAGATTCGGTTCCAGTTTGATGGGCAGCCAATTAATGAGACTGACACACCAGCTCAGGTACAGTTCACTGATATGACCAGTTCTGCATGTCACAATACTTTTAGTATGCTATAAAGTCTGATTTATTTATTTATTTATTTATTTATTTCTAGTTAGAAATGGAGAATGAGGATACAATTGATGTATTTCAGCAACAGACAGGGGGCCTGATGTAAATAACAACTACCTCTGCCTTCCATCACCACAGTCCTCCCTGTTTCCGTTTTTGTGTTTTTTTTTTTGTTTTTTTTTATAAATTTAGGCTGACGTCTCTTCACATTGCCAAAAGCTTGCCTGAAATGCCCACCAGCTCTCGCAAATCAATGAATGATGTCGTAAACGTATTCATTTATTTCATCAGATGTGAACTTAAGAGTGTCAAGACTAAAATGCTTTTGATCAGTGATCAAATCTTTTTTTGGGGGGGTTAATAGATAGAATTACAGTCAGTGTCAGTGCTGAAGTACTGTTTTGTTTGCTCTGAAGCCATTGGGCTTTTTATATAAGTTTTATATGTTTATGTATTTCTCTTTTGTACTCCGGCCAGTTTTATTCAGTATCTTGTGTTGTGAATTGAAATGTTTGAATTGTGAATTGAAATTTTGTTGGAATAAAACTGTTTTACAATTTACAAAACCACTTTTATAACTCATTTATTATTTTCCTTAATGGTTCAGCAGTTGTGGTTTACATGTTGCATAATCTGCAAAATGTAACAAAATAAGAGGGCTCATGAAAAATACTGATTCAGTGTTGCAATAAATAAGCTATCACAAAACAAATCATTACATATAGTCCACAAAACTAAATAATTGCTTGAAAAAATGTTTGCATGTTTTCCCAAGCAGTGACCGATTTTGATTCTTCATTACTTCAGTATTACCCAAAAGATAGAATAAATACAATTTACCCTGATCATCATCGTGTTCTTGAGCATTAGTGAATGTTTGCTTATTTTGTATAGTTTTGTATGTGTCCTTAAGTTGTCGACAGGTTTTATTCTAAATTTACTACCGCAGTTGTATTTTCACAAAAACAGTTTGCTGTCTGGCGCCGCACCAGTGGCGAATCTGCAGAAGTGCAGCAATAATCGCGTCTAATGGGCGTGTACTGGAGCGCAGATTCCACACCGAGAGACTGATGACCTGAGCGGGAAACGCTCTTTGTGGCTTGATGGCAATAATCTGTCGAATATAGTTTGGGAGAAGCCGTGAACAGAAGTTTTGGGTGTTCAAGATGACGACCACCACCACTTTTCAAGGCATGGACCCGACCGCGAGGAGCAGCTCCAGGTGCTGATAGATGTCTGTAGGAAAATGCTCAAGCGCTTTAGTAAACAGCAAATTATTTAACCGTTATAATGTCTAAAGACGTTATCTGAGATGTAATATCACTGACAAAATTACTATCCAACCGAACGATATTGGTGTAAAAACGAGTGGCGATGCTAATGAGAAATGAGCACTATCTTGGCCACAAATACTGCGTTTTGGGGATAAAATGGTACACACTAGATCAAAGGCAAAGTTTACTGGATTTTCCGGTTTATAAAATGCCAGTTTTGTTGTAACAGTATGTGCATCCTCCGGCAGTGTCTGAAAATCTTGTTAGCTGCCTATCTACAGTTAGACGTCTTTTGAGGGATACCAGAAACGCGTGCTGCATTTTTGAGGCATCACTGTCGCTTTTCAAGTCTGCTAAATGTATATTTTAATGCTCCAAAATGCTGTCTAAGCAGGCAGCTCGCATGGTGACACGGCCTTTGACTGCAGCGTCTACAAAAGGACATAATTAATAACATAATTGATGAGGAACTAGTACAGCTTCTTCAATGCATTCCATCAATCGTTTGTAAATGTGAAACCGGTCCCTCTCCAGACTTTCAGAGTACGGGAGGATGCTTTGAGAGCATGTGTGTGTATTTAAGGTTGGGTGCGGTTCAGTAGATGTAACGTTAGTAGAGAATTTTATTATGCTCTCTGTTGTATCCGTTTTATCGTCTCATTAACTGAATGCACTAATGACCTGCAGATATTCGTCGTCGTTTATCAGTCGTTTCTCCAATAGACTGCTGGAGGGAGATGTACTTACTTCAGCATGCTGTTTCAGCTCAGTTCATTTAAGCTTTATTGGCACGAATGTATGAGACATTAAGTATGAGAATTGTTTTGATTTACAGAAAATAATTAAGCTAATAAAGCAAATTAAATCAAACAATACTTGTACATGAGGAATTAGGATATATTTGCATTATATATAGGCCTATTTGTATCTGTTGTGAAACACGTTTTTCTGCACAATTATATTTGGATGAAAAAATGCTTAACCCCCTACCCAAACTAATCTTATTTTCTCTCTACTAAAGCCTAAATTTTTTTTAAAGGTGCACTAAATAATTTTACTCAACATTCTACCCCTAAAGGAAATAAAGGGCCTTTGAGAATTATATGGTCATAAATTAAGGTAAAGTAATATGATGCTCATTGCTCACATGAGATGGAGACTCCAGTTTATTTCATACAAAGCTGGGTCATTCTTTTGGATTGATATTGCCCAAAAACCAATGTGATATGCTATGTTAGGGTATGTGTGCATTATATTCTAGTATTGGAGTATTGGCTTAAATTATACTACAAATGTTTATATTTTTAGTCCTTAGAAGCCAAACATAAAAGCTGACGGAATGAACAGGAAACCATCATCAAAAGCAATGAACTTTTAAAATAAAAGTAAACAAGGTGTATATCTAAACATATTTTGTTTTACTACATATTTTGTAGTGTCAAATCTTAATGTGTCTTTGTTTACCATCCCAGAGTGCTGCGTCCACCAGGTGGAGGTTCAAACATCTGCTTTGGCACAGATGAAGAGAAACCTGTGAAGAAAAACAAAATGGCATCTAGTATTTTTGCCGAACCTGAGGACCCTCATGCCCATCGAAGGAACAATCCACCAGGTGCTGATTTTTTATTATATATATATATATTTTTTTTTTTTTGAGTGATATCTAATCTTTCACCTTTTTAATAGCATACTTCTAGGCAGTGTCATTCCCTTGCCTTTAAGATGGCTAAACCTTAGAGAAAATGGGATGATAAATATTTTAATGATTGTATATGTGTATGCACTGCTTCAAATCTCATACTTTTTAGAGATAAATGACTGGTAACTTAGGCATGTGTGCTATTGAGCAACCAAATACTGTTTCAGTTCCACATTTAAAAACTCGCTAGGTCTTACATATTTATTTAGTCATTTAGCAGACGCTTTTATCCAAAGCGACTTACAAATGAGGACAACAGAAGCAATCGATTGTAGTATTAAAACAACTAAAAACAGATCCAAAACTAAAAGCTAAAACTTTATCAATACGACTTATACACATACATTAAATAAAGAAATTAAA
>NW_015662593.1:136892-145839 GCF_001515625.1 Sinocyclocheilus rhinocerous
ATTTATTTATTTAGTCATTTATTAGACGCTTTTATCCAAAGCGACTTATAAATGAGGACAACAGAAGCAATCAATTGTAGTATTAAAACAACTAAAAACAGATCCAAAACTAAAAGCTAAAACTTTATCAATACGACTTATACACATTTTTTAAATAAAGAAATTAAATAAAAATGACAAATGCATACAACAACATTTCAAAACTTAACATTTAAATGAAAAACTAAAAAATAAAGCTAAAAACAATTCAAAATATTAAAGAACAAAAGGTATAAGAGTATAATAATGATTCTAACATAACACTAAGCCAAACACCAAAAAAACAACTTACTAATTCTTAAACACACAAAAGACTGCACAATGTGCTTAAAATGCTGAATCTCAGCTAATTTTTGCTGGGGGTTTTTTTTATGTAAATTTTGTAACACAAGTTTACAGGTTGCCATGTGAGATAAGAAATTCAGGTCTTTTCATGTGCTTTTCTAAAAACACTGCCTGACAATAACGTTTGTTATTTGCAACTAAAAAGCATGCAGTTTGCAGTATAGCTGTCCTGTAATAATTACTGAAGTGTATTAGTGTATTTTATGCATAACAATGAGCAAAATACAAGTTTTAGTCTGAACATTTGGGCTGTAGGTATTCACTGTTGTTCATAACCTCAGTACTATGGATATGCCGGTATCAAATTCTCATGTTGCGATTAATTGCTAATGCTTTTATCGCGGTATACGGTATTATCACGGTATTGGAATTTAGTTTTTAAAAAGTGCTGTCATAATACAGTATAACAGGTTTAATAACTTTTTTCTTATAACCAAAATAACTGAACATTTAAATGCAATAAAGCAATACAGAAAAATGTATAAAGTTAAAAGTTTTATTCATTACCGTGATATATCGCATTACCGAATGCCGGCACAAGTCTACTCAGTACACAAGAACATTCATTTGTTTTAAAGGTGGGAAGCCTACAGGTGTGTTGTGTGGAGAGCCATCTGCCCCTCTCAGAAGATGTACTGCTCAACCCGCCAACCAAAGTAACACCACAGTCGAAAATAATGTACCTGTGGTAAGATATGGAGACAATTTCATTACTGAGTGAAAACAAACTTGACCTTGGATAGACTGACTTATTGTAAAAATTATTGCTGAGATTGTGCTTTATTTTTGCACAGAATGGTGAGGGAAACTCAATCACTGTTGGTGAGTGTTCTGACTCTTCATATTTGCATCAATGACATGACACTTTTTTTCTTGGATCTATTAATTTATTTTAAAAAATGACGTGAATGCACATCTTGAGCATGTTTTTTAATAGTTTTTATTTCATATCATTTTTGGAGGGCATAAAGAAAAAATCATGTGGGTAAACTAACATGCAGAAGCATGCATGCGGACCCTTTTCTCTTAAAATATCCATTAATTTGATCTTTTTATGACAAAGTAAGGCTAGTTCAGGTTGTACAATGTCACTCCCCAAGAATAATAATATTAATATAATAATGTTATTATAAATATTTTATGACATTTGCAAAAAAAAAAACTTTATTAAACATATAAATATTGAAAAAAATAATTGAAAATAATAATAAAGATGTGTACACATATGTATTCAAGGTTCAACATGAATACAATGAGTACATACAGTTGGGCACATGTGCTAGATGTTTCCAATATTTTTTGGATCATTTTCACTTTAGGCTGGAATACACTACACAACTTTTGCCCCGATTTTCCCCCTATTTAGTTTGGGTAAGTCGACGCTAGTTGCCGAAAGTCAGAGCCTGTCTACAGATTTAAGTTCACAGATCTTATAGAAAATCACGTAGTGTATGATGGTCACAGATTGTGATTTTTTTTTTTTTGCATCAGACCATGATTCCATCCAGTCGGAGGATATCAGTTTGATATTTTCAACCTTCTGACAAATGGATCAATGACATACAGTAGTATAAAAAGAAAATTTTCTTTCCATATATTTTAAATGAAATGTTATTACATTATTTGATAATTAATATTTCTTTTCATTTTTATGTTCACAGATCGCACAGAAGAACCTGAACCTATTCAGGAGCAGGATGACACACCAGCTCCACCTTGCCTCTCTGCAAGTGAGCAGCCTGCAGCTGGGGTTCCTTCTGGTCGTAGAAACCCACCGGGGGGTAAATCCTCTCTCATCTTAGGCTAAGGATTTGCCTCACTTAAAGATAAGGTCTGGGCCTATGTGAAACGAGCATCTCCGAGTAAATGTGCTGTTCTGTGGTCAGTGCCCATCCTCTGCATAACTGTATTCATAAAATGATATAAGCCACAAAGAACAGATTAAGATCAGGACAATTTAGACAGAGAAGCGTGCCACAAATCTCTGAGCTGTGATTTGTTCAAAAGATGTCTTTGAATGTGTTAAGTGTTGGTCTCTCAGTCTTTTCTTGACTAAGATCAGACCCTTAAGGAAAAACAGATCCCGGGTGTGCCCTGCTACTCTCAGATACTGCAAATCATAGGCCAAAATTTGCCATCAAAGTTCTCCCAGTCAGGGATTTTTTTTTTTTTTTTTAATATTCATGTAAGACTAAGAAATGTCTCCCTGACTCAGTGTTTGTCTCTCTCTTTTTTTGTGTTATGTTTTTGTCAGCACTTTATGAACTGTGGTGCCCAATTTGTGGTGCCTCAGGCTTGCTGGTTTAGAGACAAGGTTTGAATTATTCCATGTCACATCCATCATTGCCAAAAAAAAAAAAGTCTGAAATGTTTGTAGATGTAAAGAAAAAAGTATAAACCTTGACTTACTGATCGCGGAAGAGATATTTATTACAACAGAACAAAAACACAAATCAATAAATACAATTCAGAGTTAAAAGAACAACAAACATGATAGTGCAATGAAACATTACCCTCTAGTCAATAACAGGTGTGCTGGAAAAGGTGCATGTGAGCAAGCTGTTATGTGTTTGGAAAAAAAAAAAAAAAAAGTTTTAAAACATGTACAAAAATACAGACAACAGCCACAGTGTACAGTCGATGCATCTAACTGTCATCAAGTAGTCCATGTTCAACAAAAAAAGTTCTTATTGCCTTGTTACGTTTGACGTATGCCAAAACGGTGCTGTATTATTCTCCTTGGAGGAAGTGTGTAACAGAGTCTGTTAATTTTTTATTGTACATGAGCTTTTCTCAAATAAAAAAAGAAAAAAGAAAAATTATTTGTGAAAAATATTTGTCTATTGTCCTGAGAATAGAAACATTCGGTCATCCAACAAAAATACATTACCAGTGTTTCTTCTAATTGTCCATATCCATAATATTGTATCATAAGCTATAGTTAGGAGTACTATGAACAGGTGTGTTTACATGGTAACAGCTATGAAGTCAAAGTGAAAGTGAAAGCAGCTCATAGTCGCACTGCTTTACACAAAGCCCTCACGTCTACAGGTGGCAGCAGTGTCCTGTCTTAGGTCATTTGATTTTGAAGGCGGTTTTGTTAGTTTTGCTTTTGCTCAGTATCTACTTTCACATTATAGTCTGTAAGGGTGAACTATGTACTAATGGTACATTAAACTAAACTAAACTAATGGTCGTCTGTACTGTAGAAACATTAACATTTAACTTTTACCCAACAACGTGTTTCTTTTGGTTCACCTTAAAAGCAGTAGATGTGACTATTTGTTCTAGTCTTAGCATGTGATATTAGTCCATGCCTTTATTAGTACACAAATCTGAGCTAGAAAGAGTTTATTTTGGCAGGTGTATGAAATTAACAAATAAAATATATGCTAGTGGCTCACTTGTGCCTTGCATATAGCTATCCCTTGTGAAAAAGGAGTATGCATACCTTTAAAAAGGGCACTTATCATGGAAATAATACAAATAAATTTGAATGCAAATCAAATGTAATGCTTTCTGACACTTAATTGCATGTTATTTGCAATTTAATGAAAATGTATTCTAGTTTAAATGGTAACACTTTAGATTAGGGAACACAATATTCACTATTAACTTCTCCCTCAATTAGCAGCTTATTAAAAGTTAGTAAGGCAGTTGTTAAGTTTAGGTATGGGGTAGAATTAAAGGGTTAGTTCACCCAAAAATGAAAATTAGCTTGTGTTTTACTCACCCTCGAGGCATCCTAGGTGTATATGACTTTCTTCCTTCAGACGAATCCAGTTGGAGTTATATTAAAAATTGTCCTGGCTATTCCAAGCTCTATCATTGCAGTCAGCAGGTGTTGCAGTTGAACAGTCCACAAGTCGTCAAATAAAGTGCGCGCATTCATAATAAAACGTGCCGCAGACGGCTCCGGGGGGTGAAAAAAGTCCCCCTGTAGCGAATCCATGTGTTTTTTTTAAAGAAAAATATCCATATTTCAAATGTAATAAACACTTTTCTCTCACCTCTGCTGACTGTCATACACTGAAGCAGTTCCGGCGGATGACGCAGCACGTATGCGCAGCGCGTGCGCCTCTGAGATATGCTAGTCTCGCGAGTTTGTTTATAGGAGCAAAGGAAGCAAAGTTTCCTTACTTTAGCAAAGGAAAACCAGTCTCCTCTTGGTTTATATCTTAATCCTCCGACATTTTTCTTTGCAAATCTTCGGTTTGTACTTCTAATTCGTGACCGGCGTTTTGTTTTGTTCTCTCTCCGCATTCGTCACTAATCACGCAACGCCAACGTGCTGCATCATCCGCAGGAACTGCTTCAGTGTATGACAGTCAGCGGAACTGAGAGAAAAGTGTTTATTACATTTGAAATATGGATATTTTTCTTACAAAAACACATGGATTTGGTACAGGGGGCCTTTATTCATCCCCCGGAGCCGTCTGCGGCACGTTTTATTATGAATGCGCGCGCTTTATTTGACGACTTGTGGACTGTTCAACTGCAACACCCGCTGACTGCAATGATAGAGATTGGAATAGCCAGGACAATTTTTAATATAACTCCGACTGGATTAGTCTGAAAGAAGAAAGTCATGACAGTAGCCTACATTGTATTAAACAGTTGTAAGCTTAGCATAGAACCCCAGTATTTTTTTAAATGCCATTGATTCGTGATAATTGGTTAACTTAAGTGTTAACGAACCTGTTACTGAATTGCATCAGCAGATAAAGTAGGATTTAGGGTAAAAACTGATTAGACTATAAGGCTACTTGCAATATAGTCTAACACATCAAAAACCTATAGCAATAGCCATAGTACTGTAGACATTTGTTGTGAACTTTACTTTGAATGTGTAGATAGTCATATATTAAAATAAAACATTGAGCACGCATACAGTACATACGTTTACAGTATGCAATTAATCCTTAGGTAGGGTGGACTGCAGAGTCAAGTATTTAACGAGATTTAAAAAAAAAAACACTGGGTGGATTTTTATCATTATAGGGTGGTTGTGTACACACTACCAACACACATTTTAGTTCAAACAACTTGTAAAAGTGCATGTAGCATCCTGTCACCCCTTTAAGGGATCTAAAATACGTTCATGCAGAATAAGGCATTAATATGTGCTATAAGTACTAATACTAAGTACTTTAAGTAATTAATAAGTACTAATAAACAGCCAACATGCATGCTCCTTAAGGTTTTACAGTTTATATTAAATGAAACTTTGAGTGTTTTTTGACATACATCGTTATTTGGATAGCACTTTATATTACAGTCCTGTTCTGCATGTACATACTATATACTTGTTATAGTAATTACAACTAGGTACTAAACCTGAACCTACCCTAAACCTATGTAATTGCCTTAAATTATCCAGTACTTTTTTAGTTATGCACAATGTAATTACAGGTTAAGTGCATGCACTGTAAAATAAAGTGCAACAGTTATAATTTTTGTAAATTCTGCATGTTGGCTTTGAAATATGAACTTAATTTTAATAATATATTACTAAATGTCAAAATGATCATTAAGATTAATAAATGCTTTATAAGTATTTAGCATTCTTAGTTCCTGTTAATTAATGTAGTTATCTAATGTTAACAAATGAAAATTTATTTTAAAAATGTTACACAATTAGAATAGTTGCATACACTATAGCCAAAATGGTCCCACTTTGTATTTGGCGTCTGTCACTTCTATGTACGGTCGCCGTGATTTTGCCAAGTAAGACATGTTCCTGGATCAACATCTTTTGTTTATCCTGGATCAACATTACTGT
Source organism: Sinocyclocheilus rhinocerous (assembly GCF_001515625.1). Classification (NCBI taxonomy): domain Eukaryota; kingdom Metazoa; phylum Chordata; class Actinopteri; order Cypriniformes; family Cyprinidae; genus Sinocyclocheilus; species Sinocyclocheilus rhinocerous. Next base: position 143,059 of record NW_015662593.1, read on the forward strand.
CCAAAAATATAGACTAAACACAATCCCTACCCATAATTTATTCCTAAAATCAGTGTGAAATGATAGCTGATTAACAAGAGTGTAGAAGCACCTAACCCTGATCTTAAGCTTAAAACAGATATTTCCTGAAAGTCATCCCTCAATTCTGATTGGTTAATTGGATGTTGTTCCAGGATCAACAAGGATGTTGATCCAGGAACATGTTGTACTTGGTGAAATCATGGTCACCATTATGTACTTAGGTAAAAAAAAAAAAAAAAACAGTATACTTGTTATGTTGTATTGCAAATTTTTTTTATTGCTGTTGAGGTGTGATATGGGTGACCTTGGTGTGATAAGGGTGGGTTAACAGAGTAATTATAGATGTAACTACAGAAATTAGTTACATATGCAACTACATGCAGGTATTTTTTTAAATATCAGTACAATGTAAAATGTGTATGTACACAATAAGTACAATGTATCTATTGATCCAAACGTGGCTCTTCATGACGTAATGAAGGGTGGAACTCCTTGTATGGTAATTTCTCCCGGAAGAGCGCGCCCGTGCACACATCAACCAGAGCAAGAGCGCGCCCATCAACACGCTTCATTCAGCAGCGCTGCACAGGACTCGCTCGGGAAGAATTTCTCTAAAGAGGAGTGTTTTTGGTTGTAAGGGAAAGTTAACCTTGTTCAGCAATGGAGTTTCGCAAGTGTGTTTGTTGACAAACGTTTTATAAACAAAGCCCAGTTCGCTGGATTTGCACATCGTTTGATACTGAAAGATGGAGCAGTCCCAGCAATAAAAGATCCCGGTCATGATTCAGAACTGCAGACAGTAAGTGAAACTGCATCAAATGTCTGTGTTTTGTTGGCAATCGGAGCTCAAGTGCTCATCACTCTTTAGCTCCGCCCACGGCACGCCTCCCGGAGCTCGGCTGTTTTCGGAGAGAACCGTAAAGCTGTATCTTTCTTTTATAAATATGATAAAACTAAAGACTTTTTTGGAGATATGAAGGATGCAGTACTACTCTATAGGTACTCAAGATTAATATGAGATTGGGTGAAATTCTGTGTGTTCGGTCCCCTGTAATATAAAGTGGGTCCGATAAAATTAAAATTATGTTAGTCAACACATAAAAAGTGTACTTCTTTAAAAGTAAAACTTTTAATTTGACATTATTACAAAGTGTACTTTTTGTTCTTACTTCATAAAAGTGTACTCTCTTTATGCACTTAAGTGGCATTTTATTTAATTATTATCTGCAAGCACTTTTTTAATAGGCCCTACTTTTAATATGTGCACATTCAATATGCATAAGCACACTTCTTCACAAGAGATTAATGCAAAAAAAAAAATGTCTGTAAAAGTTTTTGATCTGTTGAAAACATGCTTTACAGTCTCGCTAACTTGTTATTTTAAACTATCTTCCTGACATTTTCTTTTTCGAGTAAAGTGTTGTTTTTCATCTCCAAGTAATTTGTCCAATTGCTGTGAGGCCCAGTGAAAGTAGGCTACATGCTTGAATGCAGAGGTCAAATTTGCTAACATCACGAAGCAACTAAATATGATCATTATTAAAGTCATATACTTGTACATTTAAATTTTTATTTAATACATTTCGGTATGAGGGGATAATGATATAACACAGCTTTCTTAGAATTCTGGCCAGGTGACATTTTGACCCAAGTCCAAGTTTAAAGACAGCTCCCTGTCTGGTTTATGAGCCGTTTCTTTGCCTTTTCTTCTTGCTTCGTGTCAAGACTTGTCTCAGTGCAAGTCATGACATGAGGCAAAACTGGGAGAACAAGAACAAATGTAAACACTATCAACAAAGACCTTTGTAATAATGAAACTAAACTTTAAAATAAAAGTAGCCTAACGCATAACCCAGAGATGAAACATTATGACAAATGGAACATTTAGCTGAATGTTTGATTAACTTTGATTGTATTTGTTTAATGTATATTTTCATCTCTTCAGTGTCTCCAAATACCTGTAGGGGTCGCTAAGAGTCTGTTTCAAATATGCAGTGATTTCCCCCCCTGCCTTTTTGCTGTTAAAATTAAGAGAAACAGGCACCTTTATGTTTGCACTTAAATATACTGTCAAAAATATGTGTGTTCATCTAAAAGCAGTTAAATAACTTAATTTGGTTTATTTAAAGGGGTCATATGATGCAATTTCAAATTTTCCTTTCTCTTTGGAGTGTTACAAGCTGTTCGTGCATAGATAAGATCCCTAAAGTTGCAAAGACTAAAGTCTCAAATCCAAAGAGATATTCTTTATAAAAGTTAAGACTTGTCCACGCCCTCCGTATGTGGAAAATAATGTGTTTTTTAACCTTAAACCGCATAAACACATTTCATTACATCAAATACACCAAATAATGTTCTTTTTAGCAACATCATATGACCCCTTTAAAGCATATGTTCTGGCTTCACTAAAGAACAAAACTCCAGCTTTGAGTGGTTACTAGGCCTATTTTCAGCAAACATTTTTAAGCTTGAATGCCAACCTACAGTAGGAAACACTGATCGGACATGTTAGTGGTCCCCCAGGACCACTAGGTAACTTCGTGGAAGAATTAGATGTGCTGCTCTCAAACTTTCCTGAGGATGGTACTCCCCTAGTTATGCTTGGAGACGTCAACATCCACCTAGATAAACCTCAGGCTGCAGACTTCCACACTCTGCTTGCTTCTTTTGATCTCAAGCGAGTATTAACTACGGCTACTCACAAATCAGGCAACAAACTGGACCTTATTTACACACGACACTGCTCCACTGATCATGTAC
>NW_015662593.1:152785-159627 GCF_001515625.1 Sinocyclocheilus rhinocerous
CTTTTTCATTAACTGTTCGCTCCAGGGGGAATGATCTGCCCAAATCAATCCGAGCAGCTGAGTCCTTACCCATCTTCAAGAAACGACTAAAAACACATCTGTTCCACCTTTATTTGACCCTCTAACTCTAGCACTTTCTATTCTATTTTAATTCTACTTTATCTATATTTATCTTCTTTTTTTAATTTAAAAACAAAAACAAAAAAATACTAGCACTAGTATTACACTAGCTTACTATTTTTTCTATTCTATCTACTTGTTTTTCTTTGTTTGTGTGTGTGTGTATAATATATATATATATATACACACCTTGCTACATGTACTGCGTTAGGCTAACCGAGACTTGTCATTTGCACTTATATATTGTTGCTCTTTTGTTAGTTTTGACTGCTTTTATTGTCCTCATTTGTTAGTCGCTTTGGATAAAAGCGTCTGCTAAATGACTAAATGTAAATGTAGGTGGCTTACCAAGAACATCCTTACAACAGCCTTGTGTCAGATTACATGACAGTTAAACAGGAAAAGCTAGTTTAACACCCCACTTTGTACAAGATTCAGTCTCTGACATTATCTTTGTAGTTATATTTATTAGTTACATCCTCACATTGCTAAAAATGTCCATCTCCAAGGCTCAGTTTTACTTTCCATCTGACTGGAACACTGTGCCATTTTTTTTTTTTTTTACTTACGTATTTGTTTTTGTTACATCAAAGCTTTGTTTTTTTTTCCTCAACAAAGCCAAAATCCCTTAACAAAGTTACATAACAAGATCATGTACAGCAGTGTTTCCCAACCTTTTTTTTAGCCACGGCACAGTTTTGATCAGTAAAAAATCCCACGGCACACCACTACCCAGCCAACATATGTGTGTGGGGCCCATGTGGGTTTGACATGGGCTGAAAAAGTGGGCCCAAAATGGGATTGTCCGCGGGTTCCATAATGGCCCAATGCCAATTGCCCACATGGATTTCATGTGGGACTGCACTTGCAAACAGGTGGGCCCCAACTGGGCAACATGCGCAAGACCCATCTTGGCCCCAGCTTTATTTTTTATGTGGGTACTACAAGGTTACTACATGGGCTGAAATATGGGTTGTAAGTGGGTTTGTCCACGGGTTCCATGTTGGCCCCATGCAACATACCCATGTGGGTTTTATGCAGGATTTCCCTGGGCTTTAGGTGGGGCCCAACTAGGCATGATATGGAAAACCCATCTGGATTCCATCTAAATCTGGGTTGTAAGTGGGTTTGTCCATGGGTTCCATGTTGGCCCCATGCAACTTACCCATGTGGGTTTTATGCAGGATTTCCCTGGGTTTACGGTGGGGCCCAACTAGAGATCATATGCAAAACCCATCTGGGATCCATTTAAGTATGGGTTGTAAGTGGGTTTGTCCACGGGTTCCATGTTGGCCCCATGCAACCTACCCATGTGGGTTTTATGCAGGATTTCACTGGGTTTTAGGTGGGGCCCGACTAGGGATCATATGCAAAACCTATCTGGGTGTTAGGGTGGGCCCAACAAGACAATATGCTTAAAGCCCATCTGAAAAAAAAATAGCTTTCTATTTCAGGTGTCCAGTACGACTGCAGGTTTTCATTCCAATCGAGTAGCAACACCACACACACAAAAAAAATGAAACCATTAGAGCACACAGTGAGATTGAAATCTCTTCAAATTTCAATTTTATTGAAATAACGCATCATATTATGCTATATTCTATTACCTAATTGTTAAAATGTATGTAACTGTTAAAGTTAACACACATTTTGAACCTGTATTTGAACCAGTGTTTACTGAATGTTTTGAACATTTGCCCAAGAAAAAAAAACGGGGACAGTTAGAAGCAGCAGCAACTATTCATTTTTCAGTACTGCTTACACTGCAGACAGACATTTGTGCATTCTGGACACCCTCAGTCCTCTTGTATCTTGTACCGATTTTGAGAGTTCCCTCTCAGCTTCTTGCCAGTTGATCTTTGACATCAGTGCAGTATTCTTAAGAGCCTCTGCAAAACAAATATTTATTTATTTTTTTAGATATACAGCTATATAAGATACCATTAAAATAGCACTTTTGTGGTTAGCTGAATCATGGTGATACTAAAATGATAAAATAGGACATTTTAAAAATTTGTCAGGAGGATGATGTATGAGGATGCTGCCCTCCCCTACAGTAAGGAAAACAGAGTAAAAACCAAAGTGTTTACATGCCATTCTGATAGACAACTTTTCTGTGTTTAGTAAATGTGAAATATTATGTTACTTACACATGTTAAAATACCATATGAAATAACTTATACTAAGGATAAGAAAAAAACAACTTCAATTGGAATGGTCAATGTAATTGGAATATCACTGGAAGGGCAAATTAATAGAGAATTACTGTTTATTTATTCAGACAATTCTGATTTCAATTTGTAATGATAAAATCAGCTTATAATGTATGCATATACATTTTAGATATTTTTCTGTTAGGTAGTTTCTTACGTTCAGATTCTCTGACATGGACGGAATAGACCAACTAAAATAATGCATAATACATTTTTTTTTATTGTGAGGCACCATTGACTTCCACAGTATGAAAAAATAATATGAAGTCAGTGGTACCCCACAACCGTTTGGTTACAAAAATTCCTCAAAATATATTTTGTGTTGAGCAGATTCAGTAGAATAATGAAATTCATACAGGTTTGGAGCAACTTGAGGGTGAGTAAATTATGACAGATTTTTTGTTTTTGTCAACTATTCCTTTAAGAGTCACAGTTTTAATAACTTAAGTTAGAGCTGCATGATTCTGGATACATAGAGAATGTTTTTAGTTTCAAACAGACATCACGATTCTTAACAGACAACTAAAAATAAAATGTAATTTACTAGAAGTTCTGACAAAATGTTAATGGCTGCAGTCTATTTAAGATGCTTAAAATTAATGATTAAATGACTCATTAATAGATAATTAACTTGTTTCGTTACAAGAAGACTCTTGGTTTTTGAATGAATCTCTTAAATGAATGATTCAATGACAAATACATTTGTTTAACAGTCACTTGTCGGCAACTACTGGTGTAACGTCACTGATATAATCTTTTTACCTGAAGTGCCAACTTTGTTTCAAATGATTTGCTCTATTTTGGTCGCTACTGAAGACATCAGTTTTTATATCCAAACTAAACTTTTATCCCATTACTTCTGTGATAATTTTAATAATTCTAACACAGAAAAAAAAAACGATAAGTGTTGTTGAAAAACTTTGTGACACTGTGTTATACCTACACATGACAACTGCCCTCTCTGTCTGGATCAGTAGGTGCATTGACATGAAGCATTGTGTTCTGAAAAAGCTCCATGTAAACAAATCAATCGAAATAAAAATGCTCAAACCGATTTCAATTTCAGTTGCTTTAGAAAGGTGGGATAAACCTTTTCTAATCCATTAAATAGAACATGTAAACACTTGATCAAATTGAAAACTGAACTAGAAAAGTTTTGCGCAAGTGTAATGAAATAGAAATGACGTATGATGCACAAAATTAGCTGATGTTGTTTTAATATTATATTAAAAAATATAATAAATGACTGCCGTGTCAATCTAAAATTCTCTTTATACTTATTGACTGTGAAGTGGTGCAGGACAATGTTGTCCCACAAGTGACTGTTTCGGACTCTGATCTGCAGACACCTTGTTTTAAGCATGGGAAGGGGTGTTTTTATTGCTTGGTTAGTATGAGGAGCACAGCACAAAGCTTTGTGTGCTCATCGTCTCCTAATTACGATTAGAAAAAGATAGATGTTAAGTTTGCTTTTTAAAACAAATGGATGTTTACACCATGTCGACACCAGACGCAAGCAGCGCGGTGTGGAGCGACTAAATAGAATAGAACCCATTATAATCAGTGACTCTGTCTACACTGGATGCCGCACAACATGATAAATCCCCGACAGCAAACTGATGCTTTGTTCTATTTATGACGTACTGACACATAGTTAAATGATTTTCAACGGTCGCTTGGTCGCGTCTAGTGTAGACAGACTTTAGCTGTTGTGCCGCGGCGCGACATGACAACTGTCACGTCTGGTGTAGACACGGTGTTAGTATGCGACAACAACAATCGTTGTCATTTAGGAACAGGGTTTCTGCAGGATTTTTAAGCGCCAAAGGGGTAGGACAATGTCTATAGTACCATATTAAACTGTAAAATGACTGTAAAAAGCATAATTTACAGTTCATATACAAGTTTTCACAAAAACAAAAAGTTTTATAAAATGATACACTTTACATTTCAGCCTTTAAACCATTTAAAAAAATTCAAATATGAAAGTATTAATCATATTTTTCATATTCTGTGTGGTCAGTGCACAGCAGTGATAGAATTTAATCTTTTCCAATAAGTTTTATGGGCATTTTTACTTTTAAGCCATTTTTCTCTAAAAGTGTGTAACAACTTTTTAGTCAAATTCTTGCATTTGGGCTGTTACCAAGCAAATGAAATCAGTATCAACAAAATGTATCTTTGCAATGCAGAGGAAACAGAGAAGCTGCATCTGAAGTGGCATTTACACACTATTTAATGCAGCTCTGAGGGAAATTAAATACTTTAACCTGCAGTTACAAATGCATGAATAATGTTTTGATATTTTAAACATAAAACATTGAAAACTGATGTTTGAAATTACTTTAAAAAAATGAAAAGATACTTTAAATGTGAAATTAAAACCACCAGTAGTTGGCAGCAAGTCACTGTTAATAAGTGAGTCATTGCGATTGAACCGAATCATTTAAACGCTTGATTCATTCAGGAAGGAAACACCGTCATGTTGCTCAGAGACACAAAACAGTGCTACTTTTTGTTGGCGAAATAGACTAAAAGCAGGAAATACGGTGTCTAAAACGTAAGTCTCTTAACTTCTTGTTTATTGAACTGTTGTATAAAATCAATATCAGATTTGTAATCATGTTGACTTTTGGAGAAAAAATGGCACCCTTCGTGTGATATTAACTGTATGAAATGATATAAATACATACATTTTCTGCCCCCATATCTTGAATTATGTGATAATTCTAAATGCATTTTAATAGACCGATTCATGCGGTGAAAGAACGCACTCTAAATGCGCGCACTAGTTTAACCTATATTAACTGACTTCACCTAATGTATGTGTGCAGACTGTGCGCTCTGTAGGTGTGTTTTGTTTGCTTTTCGCGATGTACTCGATAAGATCGAATCGCACATCGTTAAAACAACAATTACGATATTATCGCAGACCATATATATCGCACTCCCTACTTTTTATATTTTTATAATGCATTGTCTTCTTATCAATCCACCAATTCATATTTAATGTTTGCAGGGTAAAAACATGGGCCGATTTTCGCATTGGTCTGAACTCAAAACAACAGGCTTTTTGAAAATGCTCATTCTCTGCCAGCAGGTGGCGCATTTGGTAGAAATATCACTGTTTCCCTGGTAACTGCAGTACACAAAGCAGGGCAGCACCAGACTTTGAACATGCAGCTCTCATGTTTATTTAATGAAATCATAGCCTTTTTTGAAGTTTAATCGTCACATTCAGCCATATCGCAATTCTGGTCTTTCCATACCCAAATTTAAGACCTCTTGAAATCATAAGACTTGATTTACAATTTAATACTTTTTAAGGCCTTAAATTTGATACAACTAAATTCAAGACTTTTTAAGACCCTGCGGAAACCCTGTAGGAATAAGAGTAAGTGGGGTTTGGATCGAAATTACAATCTTTTAACGATTAATCGTGCAGCTCTAATTTCTGATAATATATGTGTCTTCATATATTTCTGATAATATTTGTAGAGAAACATTACACTTTTAATTCAGAATCATAATTATACATTGTATTAAAGGGATAGTTCACTCAAAAATTAAAATTATGTCATCATTTACTCACCCTTATGTTGTTCCAAACGTTGGTAACTAGACAGTTGACGGGCCCCATTGATTTCCACAGTAATTTTTTTCCTACTACTGTATGGAAGTCAATGGCTACTATGAACTGTTTGGTTATCACCATTCTTCAAAATATCTTTTTGTCTTCAACAGAAGAAAGAAATTCATACAGGTTTGGAAAAACATAAGGGTGATGAAGGGTAAATGATGGTAGAACTTTAATTTTGGGGTGAACTGTCCCTTTAAGTAAATTATGTAAAATCAAATTAAGTAAAATTATTACATTTAGTAAAATCAAAACATCTCACATATCACAAAAGATCAGTGAATCCATACCAGAAGTGACAGTGCAGTGTAGCAGATAAAGGACAATCCTCCTCTAAATGGCCCGTAATGAAGCTGCGGTCACAGGGGCTGGCGATGAGGTTGCTAGCGGGCGTTCTCACTACTGGTTGCCTTCACAGCGAATCAGGTTTCTTGCCGCTAATTACAAACATTTTGGAGGCAAAAGACTAAATATAACAAATACAAATTAAATCTGTACATACAAACAAAAATGAATGAGAAGCAGAGCCTACTTTTTCCCATTGCATATGTTTATCTACGGCTGAGAGGAGAACGATCACATGAGCTCTACCATCTTCTTTCCTACTGGCTGTTGCTCCCGAAAGTCGCTCTTCATTTGCATAAAGTTGAAGGATTCTGAACTTTGTCGCGTCGCTGGACATGCCCCATCCGGTCACCAATGGCCTCTGTCGCTCTTGTCGCCGGAAATCACCAGCTCTCCATTGAAATGAATGGGATCGTGTTGCTTTGACGTTGCGTGTCGCTTGTAGTGTGAACGGGGCTTCAGCTGGATCCTTGGTGAATCTGGAGTGGGGTGTGTCCTTAATAAGATTGATCTTTTTTCTTCAACCA
>NW_015662593.1:160208-161858 GCF_001515625.1 Sinocyclocheilus rhinocerous
AAAAAAAAAAAGGGACATTTTAAACTTTGTCAGGAACATGATGTATGAGGATGCTGCCCTCCCCTACAGTAAAGAAAACAACAGAGTAAAAACCAAAGTGTTTACACGTCTGGTGTAGACACGGTGCGACAACAACAATCGTTGTCATTTAGGAATAAGTGTAAATGGGGTTTGGACCTAGATTATGATCTTTTAACGATTAATCGTGCAGCTCTAATTTCTGATAATATATGCGTCTCCATATATTTCTGATAATATTTTTAGAGAAACATTACACTTAATTCAGAATCATAATTATACATTGTATTAAAGGGATAGTTCACTCAAAAATAAAAATTATGTCATCATTTACTCACCAAATCAGTTGACGGGCCCCATTGATTTCCACAGTAATTTTTTTCCTACTACTGTATGGAAGTCAATGGCTACTATGAACTGTTTGGTTATCACCATTCTTCAAAATATCTTTTTGTCTTCAACAGAAGAAAGAAATTCATACAGGTTTGGAAAAACATAAGGGTGATGAAGGGTAAATGATGGTAGAACTTTCATTTTGGGGTGAACTGTCCCTTTAAGTAAATTATGTAAAATCAAATTAAGTAAAATTATTACATTTAGTAAAATCAAAACATCTCACATATCACAAAAGGTCAGTGAATCCATACCAGAAGTGACAGTGCAGTGTAGCAGATAAAGGACAATCCTCCTCCAAGTGGCCAGTAATCAAGCTGCGTCACGGGCTGGCGATGAGGTTGCTAGTGGGCGTTCTCACTACTGGTTGCCTTCACAGCGAATCAGGTTTCTTGCCGCTAATTACAAACATTTTGGAGGCAAAAGACTAAATATAACAAATACAAATTAAATCTGTACATACAAACAAAAATGAATGAGAAGCAGAGCCTACTTTTTTCCATTGCGTATGTTTATCTACGGCTGAGAGAAGAACCCTCACATGAGCTCTACCATCTTCTTTCCTATCGGTTGTCGCTCCCGAAAGTACTCTTCATTTGCATTAAGTTGAAGGATTCTGAACTTTGTCGCGTCGCTGGACAAGCCCCATCCAGTCGCCAACGACCTCAGTCGCTCTTGTCACCGGAAATCGCCAGCTCTCCATTGAAATGAATGGGATCGTGTTGCTTTGACGTTGCGTGTCGCTTGTAGTGTGAACGGGGCTTCAGCTGGATCCTTGGTGAATCTGGAGTGGGGTGAGGCTGACGAGTCCTTAAAAAGAATGATTTTTTTTACCATTCTTTTAAACAATCTTAAACAAAATGTATTTAAATTGTACTGCCATTTGCCATTATAAGCCATTTAGACAACATAAACAAATTGTCATCTTTAAAACTGTAAGTAATGATTCAAAATTTAAACATAAACCTAATGCATGACAATCCCATCAGAAAAATGTGAATCCCCCAAAAAAAGACAAATAGGATTCACAAAAATTGACCCTTTCCATAGATATCATAGCATGGTAAACACAACTGCAGCTTAAAAAAAAGCCAATTTGTACACCACAATCAAACCAACCTTCATATAATTTTCCCTGCAGCAGCATTTATCCTGATATGACACATCTGAAGGTTATGATGTCCTCCAGTGAATGAAATAAAGGACTGATGATGGTGACAAGTTCTATTCCCCTTTTTT
>NW_015662593.1:163330-168046 GCF_001515625.1 Sinocyclocheilus rhinocerous
AAATGTATTTAAATTGTACTGCCATTTGCCATTATAAGCCATTTAGACAACATAAACAAATTGTCATCTTTAAAACTGTAAGTAATGATTCAAAATTTAAACATAAACCTAATGCATGACAATCCCATCAGAAAAATGTGAATCCCCCAAAAAAAGACAGAGGATTCACAAAAATGGACCCTTTCCATAGATATCATAGCAAGGTAAACACAACTGCAGCTTAAAAAAAAGCCAATTTGTACACCACAATCAAACCATCATATAATTTTGATTATATGAAGCTGCATTTATCCTGATATGACACATCTGAAGGTTGTGATGTTCCCCAGTGAATGAAATAAAGGACTGATGATGGTGACAAGTTTTATTTATAGAAATATCTTACAAATGTACTTATGATTAGAATCATACTTAATATTAATCCCAATGTGAGGTCTAGAAATGGTTAAAACTGAATAACATCTTACTGTAGTCTCTGTGTTGGGTGCATGTTTTCCCTGAAAAATGTGTGATTGATCTAAAAATGTAAACCAATCTTATCTTTAGCCGTTATCAGTATTTGAAGAGGTGAAATAAAATAAAAAAATAATCAGAAACGGTCATCTACACAATCATAACAAATATAACATTTCTCAACTATCCTATAGATTTCAGTGTTTCTGAGTGTAAATTGCAGTTTTCTCATTCACTTTACTTATTCCAATGCTCCTTTACTTCTCACGAGTTTGCGTTTTAAGCTAGCTGACATTAATACAAACACACAGCAAATTCGGACGCTGCATTGAAATAGTCAAGTCAAGTCACCTTTATTTATATAGCGCTTTTAACAATACAGATTGTGTCAAAGCAACTGAACAGCATTAATTAGGAAAATAGTGTGTCAATAATGCAAAATGACAATAGTAAACACAAATTTTTCAGTTAAAGGCAGTTCATCATTGAATTCAGTGATGTCATCATCCAGCTAAGTTCAGTTTAAATAGTATCTCAGGCAGATATTTCTTGTTAAGGACATGACATTGATTCAACAGATATTTTTATTGTATTTTTTTAATGATTTGTTTTTGTTAAAAACATTTTTCAATGATTTATTGGTCCAAAAAGAAAACTGAACACAAAACACAATAGGCTAAGTGAATGAAACGGCAATTTATTCTGAACTCCTGTATCATATGCTGCAAATACGATTTCTGGATTTACATTGGATTTTTCCATCAGAAACATGAATTTCCATTCTATCTTTCTTCACTTGGGCTATTTCATTATCTGTTACTAACCGACTGACCATAAAACTCTGGAGTACTTCTGTGGAATCAGGCAGCTGTTGCTAAGGGTTTGAGTTCTTCTACCCATCTCAAGGCCACTATAATCCCATTATTATGATAGATAATTAGCCTTCTGTAACCTGTTCTTCATATTGCACAGTGACCATTTTCTTCATATTGCATTTTGAGCCATTTGTATAGATTTTGAAATAACTATATGGAGATAAGCATGTGCTTTGCAGGTTATTGCTGATGGCACTCTGGGTTTAATTTGATTTGTATATTTCAGGGCTCTTCAACCCCTGACTCAAGAACTCTTCAACAGTCCTGAAGAGTAAATGTACTGTTGAGTTTAGTTCTATCTCTAACCAAACAAGCTAATCACAGTGTTCAAAATCATTTGTGAATAAGAGACAGGTGTGTTTAATTAGTGTTGAAATTAAAGTCTGCTATACACCGGCCCTCTAGGACTGGAGTTGAGAACCAGTGGCCTATTCATCTTATGTAGCCCCCCCTTTTTTAGTGCTGCGTTTGCTGTCTTCTGTGATCTGACAGATTTATAAATGAACCGCTCGTTTTAAAATCTTCCTGGTCTACTGACATTTGCTTTAAACATTACATTGTTCACGATAACTTTCGTTAACTCTAAAATACATAAAACCACTTTACCAGCTAAGTTACTTAGACAGCGATGCCATAGAAATATACAGAGCTACCGCACAAACGGAAGTTCAAAGACAATATTCTAAAGATGATGACGCGCTTGTTTCTCTGGAGAGTAAAGTCAATACTGTACTCACATAGATCCCAAACACACTGCCCAATCTGTTCCTATAGTACCTATTTGTGTACTATAGGGTCCAAGTCAGCCTATATAGGACTGATTATGTTTGCTCATTTCTTACCCAGAATGCTTATGTCTTACCCAAGAGGGCCCCATATTAGTGATGGGAAGTTCGGATCATTTTACTGACTCTCTCCTTTGATCTCGTTCATCAAAATTAACAAATCTTTATTCAAGTCTTCAAGTTTATTTCAATCATTTAAGTGGCATTAAATATTATACTTTTACCAGCCAAATTCCCCGAACACATCCACCTACGCAATCTTGATAATATTCCAAACTAGAAAAATCATAATAATGCAGCCAAAGATAATTTATAGGGAACATAAATAATTACTTTACCTTCAGAGTCTTTCATTCATTTGTCACGTGACAGACGCAATGAACAGATCAATCATGAATGACCCGTCACTACCCCATATGTATTTCCCCATTCACAACCCATACAGAGATTACCCATGTGGGTACTACCTTGAGCCAATGTAGGCAGCCTATATGGGACTGATTGTGTTTGCCAATGTTTTACCCATATGGTTTGGCAAAGAGGGCCCCATATGTGTTTCCCCATTCAGAACCCATAAAGAGATTGCCATTTTGCGTACTACCTTGGGCCCATGTAGGCAGACTATATGGGACTGATTGTGTTTGCCCATGTCAAGCCAGTATGGTTTGGCCAAGAGGGTCCCATATGTGTTTCCCCATTCAGAACCCATATAGAGGTTGCCTTTGTGGGTACTACCTTAGGCCAGTGTAGGCAGCCTATATGGGACTGATTGTGTTTGCCCATGTCAAGCCAGTATGGTTTGGCCAAGAGGGTCCCATATGTGTTTCCCCATTCAGAACCCATATAGAGGTTACCTATGTGGGTACTACCTTGGGCCAGTGTAGGCAGCCTATATGGGAATGATTGTGTTTGCCCATGTTTTACCCATATGGTTTGGCAAAGTGGGCCGCGTACGTGTTTCCCCATTCAGAACCCATATAGAGGTTGCCTATGTGGGTACTACCTTGGGCCAGTGTAGGCAGCCTATATGGGAATGATTGTGTTTGCCCATGTTTTACCCTTATGGTTTGACCAAGAGGGCCCCATATGTGTTTCCCCATTCAGAACCCATATAGAGGTTGCCTATGTGGGTACTACCTTGGACCAGTGTAGGCAGCCTATATGGGACTGATCGTGTTTGCCCATGTTTTACCCTTATGGTTTGACCAAGAGGGCCCCATATGTGTTTCCCCATTCAGAACCCATATAGAGGTTGCCTATGTGGGTACTACCTTGGGCCAGTGTAGGCAGCCTATATGGGAATGATTGTGTTTGCCCATGTTTTACCCTTATGGTTTGACCAAGAGGGCCCCATATGTGTTTCCCCATTCAGAACCCATAAAGAGATTGCCATTTTGCGTACTACCTTGGGCCCATGTAGGCAGACTATATGGGACTGATTGTGTTTGCCCATGTCGAGCCAGTATGGTTTGGCCAAGAGGGCCCCATATCTGTTTCCCCATTCAGAACCCATATAGAGGTAGCCTATGTGGGTACTACCTTGGGCCAGAGTAGGCAGCCTATATGGGACTGATTGTGTTTGCCCATGTCAAGCCAGTATGGTTTGGCCAAGAGGGCCCCATATCTGTTTCCCCATTCAGAACCCATATAGAGGTTGCCTATGTGGGTACTACCTTGGGCCAGTGTAGGCAGCCTATATGGAACTGATTGTGTTTGCCCATGTCGAGCCAGTATGGTTTGGCCAAGAGGGCCCCATATCTGTTTCCCCATTCAGAACCCATATAGAGGTTGCCTATGTGGGTACTACCTTGGGCCAGTGTAGGCAGCCTATATGGGAATGATTGTGTTTGCCCATGTTTTACCCTTATGGTTTGACCAAGAGGGCCCCATATGTGTTTCCCCATTCAGAACCCATAAAGAGATTGCCATTTTGCGTACTACCTTGGGCCCATGTAGGCAGACTATATGGGACTGATTGTGTTTGCCCATGTCAAGCCAGTATGGTTTGGCCAAGAGGGCCCCATATCTGTTTCCCCATTCAGAACCCATATAGAGGTAGCCTATGTGGGTACTACCTTGGGCCAGTGTAGGCAGCCTATATGGGAATGATTGTGTTTGCCCATGTTTTACCCATATGGTTTGACCAAGAGGGCCCCATATGTGTTTCCCCATTCAGAACCCATAAAGAGATTGCCATTTTGCGTACTACCTTGGGCCCATGTAGGCAGACTATATGGGACTGATTGTGTTTGCCCATGTCGAGCCAGTATGGTTTGGCCAAGAGGGCCCCATATCTGTTTCCCCATTCAGAACCCATATAAAGGTTGCCTATGTGGGTACTACCTTAGGCCAGTGTAGGCAGCCTATATGGGAATGATTGTGTTTGCCCATGTTTTACCCATATGGTTTGACCAAGAGGGCCCCATATGTGTTTCCCCATTCAGAACCCATAAAGAGATTGCCATTTTGCGTACTACCTTGGGCCCATGTAGGCAGACTATATGGGACTGATTGTGTTTGCCAATGTTTTACCCATATGGTTTGGCAAAGAGGGCCCCATATGTGTTTCCCCATTCAGAACCCATATAGAGGTAGCCTATGTG
>NW_015662593.1:173471-176000 GCF_001515625.1 Sinocyclocheilus rhinocerous
CAGGATCCGCCACTGCCAGATGCAGTTAGAAATTTACTAAAAACAAGCCTATTGCAAGATATCTGGTAGGGGGGGCACCTGGGGTGGCCAGCCAGATTTCAGGCGGGGCCGGTGCCACCCCTGGCCACCATGTAGACACGCTCAGCACGTCTCCACAGTAAACAAAACAAGCGTTTCCTAGCAACGATAACTGCGCTAAACACTGAGACAAGAAATAAATACACTTACAAGCTGCTTTTAACTTCTGCTGATTGACTGCTTCTCACAAAGAGTATTTCTTTACACTGTTTTGCTGGCACTTGAACACACTTTCCTGTTTATCACAACAAATGGCCAAGCAAAGCGCACGACACTGACAAGGTACGCGATACAGTACGAGACCAAACGCGATTTTAATTATTAGATTACCCATGTGGGTACTACCTTGAGTCCATGTAGCCAACCTATCAGGGAATGATTGTGTGTGCCCATGTCTGACCCATATAGTTTGGCCAAGAGGGCCCCATACGTCTTTCCCTATTTAGAACCCATACAAATATTACCTATGTGGGTACTACCTTGGGCCAATGTAGGCAGCCTATATGGGACTGATTGTGTTTGCCCATGTTTTACCCATATGTTTGGCAAAGAGGGCCCCATATGTGTTTCTCCATTCAGAACCCATATATAGTTTGCCTTTTTGGGTACTACCTTGGGCCCATGTAGGCAGCCTATATGGGACTGATTGTGTTTGCCCATGTTTTCCACATATACATGTTGGCTGGGTAAGTATAGGCCTACTGAAATAGAGCAAAATTTAACATGCAATTGCTTCAAATTACATATTAAAACTGGATATTATATTAAAAGTAGTACTCACATTTAATGTGAAACTTGAGCTTAAGTCAGGTAGGAAGAAACAAA
Source organism: Sinocyclocheilus rhinocerous (assembly GCF_001515625.1). NCBI lineage: Eukaryota > Metazoa > Chordata > Actinopteri > Cypriniformes > Cyprinidae > Sinocyclocheilus > Sinocyclocheilus rhinocerous. Next base: position 174,375 of record NW_015662593.1, read on the forward strand.
TTTACATATCGTCGTCTGGTGGAAACAATGTGTCCAAAAGCATTACCACTTTCAGGAAATGTAAAAACTTTTTTTTTTTTAATAGTTAAAACTGCGTCATCAGAGTTGGTAATGTGGCTTTATAGAATCAGACACTTACGAGGTTTTTGACCAGCAAATGACGGCAATATGTGTTTTGTCCGTCATTAGAGCGGCTGCATCTGAGGCAGTGAGTGCATCGCATTCGGATCGCATTACATTTTCTTACGGGTTATAAAGTTTATTGTAGCTAAATGGGCGCTGAGTTTTTTTTTTGTAGTTGAATACATTTTGCCAAAATGTCATGATATAAAAGATAAATTAAGCACTATGCACAGGATATAAAACAGTAGCTCTTCTCCGCTCTTCAAACACACACACCAAAAATAAATAAATATATAAATAAGCATTATCCTTTATAGACAATGTTTCTTGAGTAAAGAAAACGCTGTACTTATTTAAACATCATTTCTTTATTTACCCTTGCATCATGAGCGAGCAGAGATCTGTCTCCAGACTGTGCGCGGCGCTTCTCTCCAAGTAGATATAACTGCAGACCGGAGATCTCCAAAATGGGGCGTGAACTCCAAAAGTGGGCAGAACCTCCAAAATGGGGCTGGGTCTCCTCGCGCAAAGACTTTCACCATTGGCTCGGGCTCCAGCCAATCGTTCTTTGTCAGGTGACGTCACACTCACGAGAATCGAAGTGCATTTTGGGTATCGCCGCCATTTGTAAGGTATCAAAGCCGAGGTGTTCTGTAGTTGGAGAATTGTCTTCTTCATTTGATTTAAAATGGTACGTTCTTGTTGTGTTAAAGTCTGCAATAGTGAATTACATGATAGAAAAGGTCAAAAACTCACCACGAAGAAAGATATTTTAGGTCTCACACTTGAAAAAAAGACTAAACAACAAGAGGCGTCACGGCATCAGATGGCCTGGCTTGCAGCTGTGATATGCAAAATCATCATATTTGCCAACATATCTCCGGTTATGTTCGTTTACCCTCGACATTTTCATAAACTGAAAAGAGGCGGGTGGAGTTACGAGGTTTCGCTGACAGTTTGAGGATCCAATGGCGTTACGAGGATTACTCACAGGCTCTTTTGAATGCTTTTCATTGGTTAAATATTTGTAAAACCCACAAACGGACGTAAAGATGACCAATAGCATTGATTTAAAATAATAATAATAATGAAATGTAATAAAGAACGTTTTGATAAATTTCCACCGCACTAGTGTCAGGTGTGCCGTGGAAATTTGTGGTTGGGAAGCAATGATGTACAGAACTTGTACTTTTTTGTGTACGTGTAGCCTATGTGTACTACTTTTTTCTTCTTCTTTTGAACACTATATATTTTGTTTTATTATTTGACTAAACATATTTGTTTGTAAAATGTTTTATTGGAAAAGTATGTTTGTTCTGTATTTATTAACAATACTGGGAAAATTGAATGCAACATTTAGTGTGGTTATTGTGAATTCATGCACTACTGGAATGATATATTAAAGGTATAGTTCACCCAAAAATGAAAATTTTATGTTTATCTGCTTATCCCCAAGGTATCCAAGATGTAGGTGACTTTGTTTCTCCAGTAGAACACAAACGA
>NW_015662594.1:0-18823 GCF_001515625.1 Sinocyclocheilus rhinocerous
GAGATATTAATTCGGGGAACGTCATATTAACTCGTGGTGTTGAGGGAACGACATCCATTTCTCGTGGCCACGAGTTAAATGCGTTAACAAACCTGCGTGACGATAGTAACCCGGGATTATATCAGAGATGGATTTATAAAAAAAAATTTTTGAATTTGGAAATTATTATATTAATTAATATAGAAATTATTACATTATTATATTATTAACCGTAGGCGGCAGGCCTAGGCTACCGGACTGTATGCGCGCGATGTAGATGGCATTCGAATGAAGTTCATCATTATGAATAAATGTTACATAAAGTACATAAAATAAAATAGGCTTACAAGAAAACATTTTTATCCATCCCCCAGTCTTGTAAGTCCATTAACTGATCGTCTTTTTCAGTAATATTTGTGTATTATTAATATACTTATTATTAGCCTATTGGTTATATTTTTATATTCGTTTTTTTCCTTTATTTCTATCTCTTTACTTAACGTTCTGAATAGTTTTGTGAATAACAGCCTACTGTAAATGCTCGACATGCCATTAAAGCTTTGATTATGCTGACTGGAATTTTAAGGTTTAAAGGTTGAATATAACATTTATTTTATTTTATTTCGGCTAATTAATAGACTAATTATAAATACTATAGTGTTTCATTGAGGAATGAATCATTCACGTAGTTTCACTTGTAAATGAAAACACAACACGCTCATTTATCGTCACACACGGGCATAAATACAATCATAAAGTCAAAACGTTATTGTCAAAATTGTTAGGTGTTTACAGTATTTGCAAAACATGGTGGCAAATACTAGTATAATCGTACAGAATGTTAATTAGGTAAAGTGATTAGGTAAAGTGATACACAATAAATATAAAAATATAGCCCTAACCAGTTAATATAATAATAATAAAACCGAACAAGTCCCCTCCCGGTCACCGTAGTACATGAAGCTGTATCTCATGCTTCTCTGTAGGGATGGAAATCAAAAGAAATGTACAGATTCTGGTTCCTGTTCCATTTATTCTGGTTTGTTAACAGTTCAGTTAATCATTATTTTGGTAATTTGGAGAAGGAAAGAGTTGACAATATTTAAAAAATAAATAAATAAATATAATCGTAATTGCATCTGAAGCATTAAACGCAGAGTACCAAAAGGAATCACTCTGTAAATATAAATATTGGGTAGCACTTTAGTTTAGGGACCAGTTCTCGCTATTGACTAGTTGTTTATTAGCATGCATATGACTAGCATATTGGCTCTTTATTACCACTTATAAAGCACATATTATATTAATGCCTTATTTTGCATGATCATATTTTAGATCATTTAATCCTACTCCATACCTAAATGTTACAACTACCTTACTAACTATTAATAAGCAGCAAAATAGGAGTATGTTGAGGCAAAAGTAATAGTTATTAGTAAGAATTGGTCCCCAAACTAAAGTGAGACCAAATATTGAGAATAAGACCTGAGAACCAGCTCACAAAGGGAGTTTAAATGACTTTTTAGGTTTTTTGGGGGGTTTGGTTGTTTTTCAGTGGTGTTCACTGCCATGATAACTCATGCAACACAACTCATTTGAGCAGATTTTGTATTTTTAGAGATCTCAAACCATAACTGGAACAAAGTGACACTTCTGTGACTCCATAACGTGTTAAATCTCCAGCTCTAAACTAAATCGGTTCAATTTGAGACCCCCGAAGGCTGTTCAATGTGAGAAATTATATTTTCACAATTAATATTAAGCTTTCAATTTAATATGAATAAAACAAACTTTAGAACTAAAATATAAAGCGGTTAAAACTGGTAACACTTTAATCCGATAGTCCACTTTAGACATTCTATTAACAGTAAGTAACTTTGCAACTACATGTCAACTAGCAGTTAGTAGAGTATTAGTAGACTGTCTGCTTAATATCTTCTAACACTTTCTTTGTCAACATTCTACTAACCCTAAACCTACCCTAACAGTCTACTCTGAGAGTTAGTAGACATGTAGTTGCAAATTAATGAGAATTAGTTGACATGTAGTTGACATGTAGTTACAAAGTTACTTATAGTTAGTAGAATGTCTAAAGTGGACTATCGAAATAAAGTGTAACCAAACAACTAGCTTACATTTTCTTTTTTTAAGCTCAATGTAAACCTACATAAATGAAATTATTCACTGAACTATTCCTGGATTGATATCTTCCTTCAGCTGCCTTCTGCCTCAGACTGACTCTCTCCACGTTTCGTGTTCGGCTGCTCACTGCAGATGTTCACACACTGGTAAAAAAATTCCATAAAATTTACGGTAAAAAACAGCAGCTGTGGTTGCCGGAATTTTACCGTAAAAAATACGGTAGCAACATTTTAGGTTTTACAGTTTTAACTTAAATTTACAGTTAAATACCAAAATTTCATTAACTGATATAATGTTAATATACCAACCTAATGAAGAACTAAAATCTGTTTTGTACCTTTGTGATACACTGATAACCACCAAATGCAGGAGGTGATGAGAAAGTCACACGATGAACCAAAGCCCATCACAAGCAGCTTTTAAAAAATAACATACTGTATATAGAAGGTGCACAGTGTCATTCACACACTTTTACCGTTAAATTCACGGTAATTTTTTACAGTGCATGTTAATCACAAACTCTACATCAAACCCTGAGTTCACAGAGAGCGTTTATAGTGAGCGTTTCCTTGTGGAATTGGGTTTGTTTGTTTTGTCACATGAATGATATTTGCTCTTCTCATCACCTCTATTTACATCTTCACTGTCGTATGCTCTTTATTATCCTGATAAAGAAGACATCCAAATGAGAACGTCTTGAAATTTAGGGTGTATTCAGGCAAATTTGGCCACTTTTTTTTTTCACTGTCATCTTGTTTAAATCAAATTATTTCGACTTTTAAAGATATTCTTGTATCTCAACTTGGCCATATGTAATGGCCATAGGGTTGAAACTGTAACACAAATGTAGGTCGACCAGCACTGTGTTTAGAAATCAGGTCAAATATCCATATGTTCTCATGGCCTACATGTAATATACATACACGAGTTAAACCTCAGTAGCTTTGGTTTCGAATGATTGTAATTCAATGTCCTCTTCATCCAGAACCCTGCTGGTTCTTAAGTGTCCTGATGCCATGTTACTGACTGACAGTGCAGTGATTCAAAGAGAGAGCGATCAAACTGAATCACAAATGGTTTCAGACCGTTTTGCACAATGGTTTGGCCAATTCACTGAAAAGAACAGACTCGGAAGAATTATTAATTTGTGTGTGATTTTAAATACGGATGCCGTAATTGCTGAAATATTATAATAAAAGCACCGTGATTTCTGTTGCAGGTCAACCATCAGAACGTGGTGAAGATGGGACACCGGCAGGTCGTTAACATGATTAAACATGGAGGAAACCGACTCGTCCTTAAAGTGGTGACGGTGAGCAGGAATCCCGAACAAGACGACAAAACCTGTAAAAAAGGTACTAAACACTTACTGCATGTGTAGTCAGGACAAATGATGGATGGAAACGGCCTGCTTTGAGATTCTTATCAGGCTTAGAAATAATAGAACTTAAGTTACAGTTTATTTTTTTGTCGTAGCTCCTCCTCCACCCAAGAGAGCCCCGACAACTGCACTCTCAATGCGATCCAAGTCCATGACATCTGAACTAGAAGAATTAGGTGAGTTAAACTTGATAAATTACTGCTATTTCACAATAAGTTCTCTCTTTTGAGTAGTGTTTAAGTCAAGCATCGTTATTACTATTGCTTTGATTAGGGTTAGTGATCGGTCCCTAAAGGCTGCTTTCTACTTCTGTGTTGGCCCGTTTTCAGCCTAGGGCTGGACAATATGGCCAAAATTGATATCACGATATATTTCTTAATTTCGGTCGATACGATATAATTCCAATATCGATATGAACACTATTTATCTGAAATAGAAATCTTTTGTAACATTATAAATGCCTTTATCATTACTTTTGATCAATTTTAAGCATCCTTGCTAAATAAAAGTATTAATTTCTATAATTCCTTTCCCCTTAAAATTTTAAAGATTATACTGAATGTAATGGCTGTAATCAAAGCAGCTCCGCTCATGAATGCTTCTTTATCAGATCAAATGAAAATGCCATCGAAACTTTTCTGAAGACAGTCAATTCCCTTCAGAGATACATTCATATAAAACACCCATATTCACTGTGTTATGATTTTGAAACGTGCAGTGCTCATGTTTATTCAACGAAGTCAAACGGCACAAATAAATCAATGTATGGGAAACACTGGTAATGTATATCGAAATATCGGAAATGTGTTTAAAAATCATATCACCGTTACTGAAAAAAATTATATCGCGATACATATTGATATTGAATTATTGTCCAGCCCTATTTCAGCCCAAGAGTTTAATTCCCGAAATCCAGTCCTTTTGGTTTTTTTGAATGCCTGGTATAAATGAAGTGACAGTTCAGTCCTTTCAGTCCTTATATAAAAGGTAAAAACATCATAAGGATTGGGTAGTCATGTGTCATAATGTGATAATCAACATTATGCCACTGTTGATTCAGCTTACTTACATTGAACCGGGAATATTCCTTTCAAAAGAACCTAATCATGAGGCATTCGTTCGTGATTCATCCTGCACTGGTCTCTGTGCGTTTGTTGCTGTGTGCAACCAGGAAGGATGATGCAATATGAATTGTCTATTTATTGTCTTTGCATTATTTCACTGTGAATAAAAACATTTCTTTATTCCTAAACCTAATTTTGATATGGGAGCCCAGAACTGATGCAACGATAAATTTTGAGTTTTGAGTTTTGCATTCTTGTGATGACAGTGACTCCAGGAATACTATGGATTTTTTTTAATGATCAGATCTGAGTGGTCTGTGGATACTACGAATACATCTGTAGACCGTTCCAGCCAATATGTGCCCATTACCAATATCCTACCAAACAAAGTAAAGGAGGTTCAGGATGTTATGCAAGTCAAAACTCATGCTACTAAAATTTTCGATTTAGGTTTTTTGTTGTTGTTGTTGTTGTTTTGATGTGATAGAGCTGGATCAGTGGCTCTCAACCCAACCTAATCTCTGCAAGGTGGCCTAAAATTATTTAAAAGAAGACAAAACAAACTTTAAAACAAGTTTAAACCATCAAGATGTAAGCTAAAATTATATTTCTTATTTAAATACAGTTTAATAAAGGTTTATTTTAGTGAAATGTGAAAAAAAGTATTTGTTTTCTTGTAGTTACCATTTTTCTTTATTTTCTTTGTCATAATATTAGATTGGATTCAGTTGTGTTGCTGTCCATGGCTCTGAAAATGATCATTATTTATTGTTTACTACAATGCAAGCACTAAGGATGTTCCGTACTTTTTTCCTTTGCGCTGTATCCCTGTGATCAATTGCCCCAAACTGTTGTAGGAAAAGGATGCCTGTGTTAAAGATGGAATGCAATTTTTTCTCCTGTCCCTTGGACATTTCTGCCTTTTGCAGATAAATTTGTAGAGACCGTGACGCCACAGAAGCTTGTGCATGAAAAAGGATCATTGGACAAAGTTGCCACGATCAAGCCCCGCCCCTCAAGTCGCTTTTTGGCCTCACCCATGGATTTTAATGTAAGTTGCTTTTGTCTTGTAGTTTAAAATTAAACATGAACACCACTTTTAGATTATAATCATGATGCATAATTATTCATAAAACTGTCTTGTGTACATTGAGCGCTTATCAACAAATCTGTTTTATAGCCGTCCATGTCTGAAAGGCCAGGAGTTGCTGTAGTTCCCCCTAGTGTTCCTGCAAGATCCCATGGAAGTTATGTTTGTGTGCCAAAAAGCTGTATGAGAAGACAAAAGTCCATTGGTAAATATTTCCTTGTTACTTTAGATGCTCAACTGAAGATGTAAAGATGTGACTGTAAAAAAAAAAAACTAAGCAAAAGCTAAGCAGCTTATTGAGGTGTTAGTCTAAACATGCTGCATGTTTCTTTCCCAAGGAATTGCAGGAGAAGAAACGAAGCTCCTCATACCTCCACTGCTCAAGTTCACCAGAAGTCTCTCTATGCCTGACACATCTGAGGATATTCCCCCACCTCCAGGCGTTTCTCCTCCATCCCCACCTCACAACCTCAGTACTCCTATGGCACAAGGATATGAGCCCAACCAGCCCATTTACACACAGAACTCAACAGGCAGATGCCACACTATAGACAGAGATCTAGTCGGGTACCATCGCCAGAACTTTGAACAATATGACTGTCAAACTCCTTCAGCTGTCCAGCAAAACATGTGTTCCCATAACAGAGCCCATGTGCCAGAGAACCCATATTCAGACATAGTTGGTAAAACTTTGTATATCCCACCAAAACCAGTTCGTAGGAAGGGTATATTGGTAAAGCAGCAAAATGTTGAGGATAGCCCTGAGAAAACCTGTTCAATCCCAATACCAACCATTATTGTCAAAGAGCCTTCGACTAGCAGTAGTGGCAAAAGCAGCCGGGGCAGTAGCATGGAAATTGAGACTAGCGCCTCTGAGCAGCCAGGCCAACTACGGCCAGACGGCAGTCACATCGTGAGCAACCCTTTTGCAGCTGCTATTGCAGGGGCAGTACGTGACCGTGAGAAGCGGCTTGAAGCACGCAAGAACTCCCCAGCCTTCCTGTCGATGGATCTCGGAGATGAGGATCCATTTATCCCAACTCCTCGTTTACGCCAGTCTATGTCCATAGATGAAGGCATGTTTGCCAGCGATAAGAGTTTACAAAAGCTTATGGCTCCACCAGCTGCTTTATTAGAGGGCCAGCAAATTGGAAGTGGAGGCAACATGGCTGACTTTACCATCCCAGAACCAACAACTGAGCCCCTCACAACACGCACCAGGAGCTTCCCCAATGCAGACGGTCCCATCAGTCTCAATGATGGAGATTTCCAAAGCCAGACATCAGGAAAGACTCGTGATATTTGTCCACCCTTGGCTCTGGGTCTAGCTGCAAGTAATAGAGCTCTGAAGGAGCACGTCCAACCCCCTCTTCCTCCACCTAAAGGAGAACCTCACAAAGCAAACCTCAAACAGCCACTCTTCATAGACACCAAGCTACGGTCCAATATTGAATCCAACTTTGTTGCCACAGTTGCAGTGGGTCAAGCAAAAGATTGTGGAGGCTTGTTTAGACACACAAGAGAGTCCAATCACGAAACAGAAAAGGCAAAGGAAAGTAATTCATCCGAGCAGTCGAAAAACACCAATAACACATTGCAACAGAAGTCAGCGGGGCTCCTCATGGTCCACATACAAGATAAGGCCAAGCCACAAGTAAACAGTCAGCCTGATAGATTAGAACAAGAAGAGTCCTTTGGAATGGACAGTGCACCCATTGATTCCAACATCAAACGTACAGCCCACAACTCCCAGCCACCTCATATGAGGAACGTCTTCACCTCTGCCACCTCTGTGGAGGAGCCTGTAGAGTTTCCCTGTACCATTCCTCCTCCCCCAATGACCTCGGTGGATATTGATGAGGAGTTTGAACCCTTGCCTCCACCTCTGGAGTTTGCCAACAGCATTGATGTTCCTGAGGACCAGGTAGTAGAGATTCTCAAGCAGAAAAAGAATAATGCAACAATAGGACCTGTTTATCATTCACGTGCTTCTACAACTGACGGTGTGGAGTCTAAGTGTCTTTCGGGGCTTGTAAACTGCATGACTCCTCACACCTACCCTCCGCCACCTCCAGAAATGTTTGAGCCCATCACGGACTCAGGCATTGAGGAAGTTGACAGTCGGAACAGTGGGGACCCTCACTTTGAGGCCAATAGTACAATTTCCACAGTGTCCAGTATCTCTACTCTTTCATCAGAGGGAATTGACGACACATGTATAGCCTATGCAGACGGCCAGACTCTTTCGATGGACAGACCACCTGTTCCACCAAAGCCAAAAATGAAGCCCATAATCAATAAAAGCAATGCACTTTACAGGGACCCTTTGATACACGAGAGCATAGAATCCTTCGGACAGCCACCACCAGCCCCTACGCCACCCCTGGGTTGTGGAGCACAATCTGAGCTTCGCAAAAAGCTTGCTCAGCGAGGCACTAAACTGTGGGACCCCCATGAGTTTCCGAACCCCCTCAATGCAGATCCTAAAGCCAATGTGATCAATGAGCTTAGCTCCAAACTTCACCAGAGGAACAAGGACAGATTTCCAACACAGGGAGGGTCACCACCTGCAGGATCCAGGAGCATTGGATCAAGGTGAGCAGCACAATAACAGCCTAATCTGTCCCCTGTGCAACATTCCTGAACAAAATAAGCAAATGAGATCAGAAAAATGTGGTCAAAATTAGGACAGTGTCTCGTCTCTAGCTATATACAAGCTGTCTAAAGAAACAGATCTCTGGTGGACTAGAACTAGAATGTGTAGATTGGACACTCCTGGGGTAGATCAAAGACAACAAATGAAATAAGATTAAACCTCAGCCAAATGTTCCAGCTATGAGGTAATCTTTTATTGCAGGAGTAGCAAACCTTTAGGACACACCTGCCTGTAATTTTAAAGAACCCTGAACTGTCTCTCCAGGAGCAGGACTGGACAAGCCTGCTTTAATAAAATTAAGATACACCCAGATAAATTGTTGAGAATGTTTGTTAAGAGTCATGACCTCTAAGAATATATGAATTGGTGAATTTACAATCCTGAGAAAATCCCAGCATGCCGTTCTTTTGTCATTTTATCTCCTAATCTCTCTGTGTTTGTCCAGAAACGGAAAAAATATATTTTGGTTGCAAACTCTCCATATGTTTATCTCATGAATTTTGAAACAGACTAACAAGAAAAAAAAAAAGAGGCAAAGTAAGTTGGACACTCATGTTTCAGAAGATCTGGGAGCACATTCTGAGACCGGAATTCCTGCTCAAACAAATGTCCTTGTATTTGTAATGATATAAAGGTGTCTCAACACTGAACATAATTGAGTGATCTGTTCATTCGATTTGCCTTGCATTATTAGTGCAGTGGTGTCCTTTGAGCCACATGTATTGACATAGTGAGTGTTGTTGTTGGATGATGCCAGAGAGCTTTCCTCTATTCCTTAAGGAGTCCCTCAACCTGTTCTGCAACTGACTTCTCTTTCTGTATGTGTGTGTTCTCAGAGATTGGACGGCCCAAGCCTCAGATACCAAATGCAGCAACACTGTTCCCTCAACAACCCCGAGCCACTTGCCCCTTCAGGCTTCTAGCCCAGCCTCGCCACCTCCTGAATCTGGTCGTTGCTCTTCTCTGCCAGGCTCTGCCGCCTCCCCCACATTAACAGATGTATTTAGCCTGCCATCTCCACCCATTTTGAATGCGGAGCAATGCTACAGCCTCAGCTCAGTCAGCAGTCGATCGCCGTCCCCTCTCACGCTGTTTCAGGCTTCAGACAAGCCCTTTGCCAACAAACCTATCCTACTCTGGACCAAGCACGATGTAGCCGACTGGCTTGAAAGCCTCAACTTGCAGGAACACAAGAAAGCCTTCTTGGACAATGAAATTGAGGGCACCCACCTTCCCAACCTCCAAAAGGAAGACCTTGTAGACTTGGGTGTCACCCGTGTTGGTCACCGGATGAACATTGAAAGGGGTCTCAAACTTCTAATGGACAGATAAAGGGTGCATACACTCGGTACAGTGCTTGGCATGGATATTGGCTTGATCAATCCCTCGTTTTCTCGAACTTCTTTCAGTCTAGCTGTCTTGCATCTGTTGGAAATCGTGGGGCGATGTTCCCTGTATTGTTGTCAGAGGCACAGTAAGTACCATGGATGCAGAACTGCACTCAGGAACACTTCTAAGAGGACTCGTTCTTGCCATCAAAAGCTTTGTTTAAATGTCTGGAGCTTGTCTCTAACCAGCAGAGCTTGGAGGTCCTTTCTTTTTTACCTTTGATACAGCTATTTCTGGGAAAATGTCATTCCAGATGTTGTCTGCAAGCGTTCTGTATGTGGCAGAGAACATGAATACCCAGAAAAGCACTGTTGTTTGGTCTTTATAAAATGAGGCTAGCTGAAAACATTACATGTTCCTGTCAAAGCCCGAGCTAATTTATTCACATCCTTAATATTCCAGATAAGTGCAAGGGATGGTGGCGCTAGTTAAGCCGCTCTTCATCCTTGATTTCCATGAGGTTGAACGAGGACGGGGTCACGTACAGCTTTGTCTGATCCTGTCGGTGAAAATTAAATACACGTATGCTTTCCCTAACATTTCCCTAAACAAAAAGGATATTTTTTGTGTTCTTGCTGCAGATATGCCAAGATATAGAGAATTAAAAAACATAAGGCTTGAGAGGAAGAACGTTCTTAATGAGAGCTTGTGGCGTAGCTCATAAATCAGGTGTAATTGTTATTGTGCTTATCAGCTGCCATGGATCACATACATCTATAATAGCCTCGCATTAAGGTAGCGACAGAGCTTTTTTATATTGTGTCTTGGCTGTGGATCGTGATGTTGATTGTATGAAGGTGGATCTTAATATGAGGTTGCTGAGGGCTATAAGAAAGTGGTGGAGCTCAAACGGACTGAGGCCTGATATTTCAGCTGAAGATCCAGGTGACTTTGAATAAAAAAAAAAAATTACAAGGTCAAAACTATTTTGAAAAATGAAATGTATGCATAGATTAATAGCTCACAATAAGATCAATAACACACTTAAAAGAGAAGCTTGGAATTAAATGGAAATTCACCCTATTTTAATGGAAGTTACAGTTTTGGAGAGATTCCAAGTTGGTTTTCTTTCTTTGTCGGGCAGTAAACAGAGGCTGTATTAATCAGTTTTTGTTATTATAAAACTTGGAACCATGTTTCTTAGCCAACATACACTATATAAATTGAGTAAATGATTACTTTTTAAATTTTGATTTTTGTATGTGCCACTCACTGCAGTACTGATAGTGATAATGTCTCTGAAACATATAGTTGCTATCACCTGCTGCTGAGATTCTGAGCACGAGTGAATATAGAGCAATATTTTTAAAATGCGGGCCAGAAATCAAAAATCGCAAGCCTTTCCTGAACGAAGGTTTGCCAATACACTGCTGCTACTGTGAAAATAGATATTTTACAAAATAGATCATCTTTGGATAGCATACAATAGAAGAGAGTATTTTCGATTTATATTATCATATTGCCTTTTCTAAATGCAATTTTAATGGTATTGCTCCCACTTAAGTGTGGTTTGCCAAAAAAGATAAATGTTTGAATAAAATGTGTATCTATGTTAGATTCTTAATATAGCAAATCCAAAAAAGCAATATATTTATACTATGGATAATGCAGTCTGTATGTATTTAGATAATGCACCCCATCATTAAAGAAGCACAATGTTCACCTGATAAAACACACTGCTGGTTTATCTATAGAACTGTCAATCCCTTATTGTTTAGCTATGATTTTTCCCCCTTTGACTTCAACCTATTTTGCTTTACTTTGCTAACTACATGTAAAGACTTGTGTTCACATTGTTAATGTTGCTGTAAGATCTTCTAAAATGCAATTAGTAACTCATTGCGGTGACCAAGAAAACAGTAGGATTTGCGAGTTTGAGCGCAGTTACACCTTGTATGGCAAACGAATCTGAAAGAAATAAATATTGCTGGAGTTGAGCTCTGTTCCTGTGCATCAATGCGTCTCACAAACACATGCACTTGATGAAAGCTACTGTAAGAGAAACAAAGTGAGGGTGTGGCTACATAATGGACTGTGAAAAATACTAACAATACTAGTTTTATTTTTTTATTCTTAAATGATATTTCTTATAAAACATCCTTGTAAAGAGAGCCAGTATAGATGAGCACAGACAATTTGTTCGAAAAAGATACTTAACTAAAATAGCAAAACACAGATTATGTCATTAGTTGCTGCTAAGCCTTTAAACAGTATTAACTCCTCTGCTCCTGTGTGGATTGTCATTTAACAGCAGATCATTCGATATAATTCGGCGTCACAGACAGAAATGTCATGCACTCACAGAAAGATCAATCTGCCAGCACATCGAGAGCGAGTCCAGATGAATCGACACGGAGAAGCACGAGAGACGATGCAAATCAGACAGACATACAGTTCACGCCACATAACGCATTAACATCTGATTTTAATACACAACCTTCAAATACCACCAAAGTGATTTTTATGAATGATTTCAAACACTGCGATGGAATGTCTGTTCATCCTGTACTCAGACGTGATGCAGAATTCTAGCAGTGACGGATTATGGCATTATATTTTGGCCTTCATTGATTATGATCATTCATATTTTCAAACTTAACTCAGTTAATCCCTATTCCAACACTGCAAAAAGACACTGAAATGAGCTAAAAGCATTCGTACGGATGCAGCTTTAAGAAGCCGCATGTGTTCATGACAAATGACATTATTTCTCTAAAACATGCCAGAAGATCTCGGATCTCTGGTCTCTTATTTCACATACTGATGTATATATGTGTGTGTGAGTGAAACTCTCAGATGTGTCATAAAATCTCTTGGATCCAGTAAAGCGCACACACCTGCTGACGTGAAACAGGAAGTGAGAGTTGAGCTGAAGGAAGCAGAATGACCGGCGAACGCTCGACATGCTACAGTGACAGAAGAGAAAGCAGGGCTGATAATGGACTGGAAGCATGACTCTCCTTCAGCGACGTCCGCCGTGTAAAGAGCGCATGGAGCGAGTCTACTGTCGGACTTCAACGTAGTTGGCTGGGAAGAGTCCGTATGTGCCCCGACACACGCCCCTCCACCAGCCCTCGTCGATCATCTCGATGTTGGTGATGACGTCATCCGGATCGAAGGAGATCTCGTCGTCTCCCGCTGGAGAGAAACAGAGGCACGCTACATGACTCCCTTCTTGTAGGAAAACACGTTTTATGCAATGAAACAAACAGAACTACATGTGAAAGTGTGAAATTTGGAAGTAGAAAGAGCAATACTATGGAAGCCCGTTTCCGCCACTGAATAAAAAAAAAAAAAACACATTTCCTTTTATTTTTTATCTCGCAATTCTGACTTTTTTTTACAACTGTGAGTTTATATCTCGCAATTCGGACTTCTCAGAACTGTTAAATATATTCATGCAATTGCCTTTTTTTTATTCAGTGGTGGAAACGGGCTTCTATACAATACAGTATTATTGTTTTATATACTCAAAAAATGTATATATATTTTTTTTTTCCTTCTTTTTTTATAGTGTACACTATAGAAGCTTGTTTCAGCCATTGAACAATAAAAAAAAGTAAATTACTTTATCACAATTCTGACTTTTTATATCTTTTTTTTTTAATTTGTATCTTTTTTTAGTTTGTACAGTTTAAACTTTTTTTTCTTAGAATTTTCTTGGAAGTTATAAACTTCACAATTCTGACTTTTTTACACCACAGAGTAAAAAATTTAACTATCTTGCAATTCTGTCAATATTTTCAATATCTTGCCAACTATGAGTTTTTCTCTCAGAACTGCAAGAAAAGAAGTCAAAAAGGTAATTGTGACTTTTGATCGCACAATTCTATGTTTTAATCCCTTGGCAAACACTTCAAGCTTCAATTGTAAAAAAAAAAAAAAAAAAACTTCAAACAAAAACTTTTTTTTAAAAAGCAGATTCAGACATATCTACATATAATCTAGCCATAATGTACCCGTTTACTTGATGTTTTTTTTTTTAATTATTATTATTTTGGTATAACAGGAATTATCTATTTTTGGTGTCATGCCACTCACATACAGCGTAAACACTGCAAAATGTTTAAGGCCACAGTTTGTGAAGTCAAACTCCTCAGATTGTTCACTCACCAGCCTGATAGTCGTACAGAGCCACGGCAGTCACGCCGAGATCCTCTCCAAACTCGTACGACTGAGCCCCTGAAACACACACACACACACACGTCACCGAAGCACTGAGAGCACACACCTGCACAAACAGGAGCTTACGCTTAAAGCTGCACCAGGTAACGCTTGCTGCTCCAGCGGCTGAAGATGAAGACAGAGGTGAACTCTTTATAGGCTTACTAGAGTCAGTCAGGCTTGGACAAACACAGATTGTAAAATGGATTTAGCGCACCTGAGGTCTGGTTCTGCTCGTCCGGCTCAGGGTTCTGGTACAGGTCTTCCTGGACCGGTTCTTCATATGTGGGTTCTGCGGAGACCGGCTCCACCTCGTACACGTTTGCACCGTTCTCCACCTGACCAACACAACACAGACCATCCTCATCCTCATCCTCACACGACAGCATCAGAAGCACATCAGACATGATTCACTCACACATTCTGTGCCAGTCATGTGTCGCGTACTCAAACACAGCACAAAGCCCTCGCGTGGGGTCATGATACATCATGACAAGCTAAAGTTCGTTAAAGGACGCATTAGTGCAGGAGTGTTCAAAATGTATTAATAATCATTTTACAAGAGGCAAGATGCTACTATATGGCCACATTTCATGGCCTTTACAAATCGTGTGCTTACGTGACTAGCAGACAATTATTGTTAACTAAAACCATAAAATAAAATAAAAAATCAGTACTTGAAATAAAATAAACATTAACTGAAACTATATACTTATTTCAGCAAGTTACCACGTTTAAAAAGTAAAAAATTAATAAAACTAATAAACTAATAAGCCCCAAGAAGCCGTGGTTTACAGTGAATTTATAACAGCTAAGGGGCGTTGTTAGGCACGACGCGAAGCCGTTATAAATTCACTGTAAACCACGGCTTCACGGGGATTATTGCTTTTATATAACGGTTATTCCATATACGTAGTAAGGTTTCACAAAATAAAACAGAGCAAATAAAGTGTAATGATATTAATAAAAACAGTATTCTTCCACCAAACAATGTAGCTCCTCAGAAACAGTTGTGGTTGCAACAAAGTGGTTGCCGAGCAACACACAAACGTAAACAAAGGTGTATGTTACTTTGTAGAGTCATTTACAACAGCTTCGAACGTGGCTCAGCCAATCAGAATCAAGGACCGGAACTATCCGGTTTATAAAACTAAGAGATTCAAACTATATAAAAACAAAACTAACAATAAAAATATCTAAAAAAAATTATAACAATAAAAAAAAACTATTAAAAGCTATTTAAAATAACAAATAAAAATGGATTCAGTAATCAGAATTTTGAGCACTGTATGAAACTAGTCAGAGCACTTCAAGGATGAAGTTTTGAGTAGGGATGTTAATGATTAAAGATCATTATCAAAGCAATCAAGAAAGCGTATCTATTGTTAATCATTATCAACACACACACACACAAAATTAAGATCAATCTATTTAAGATGAATTGCTGAATCGCTTTGTAAAATTTGAACTCGAAAGAAACTACTTCTATTAGATTAGAAAACAAGATCAGTGAACAGCAGATTTTTAAATCAACAGTCCACAAGAGGGCGCCAGTTACATTGGGAGCTTCTCAAACCAGTCTTTAGTCTGGACTGCTCTGCATTAAACACTAGATTGAGACGGTCCAGTCTCATCACTGTTTCTGCCTCCACAGTAAATACTACTAAAAATTACATTTTAAAACATTTTAACGCAATATATCTGTCTGTTGACGCAATACAGTGAATGACAACCGTCTGTGATTAATTTAAAACTAGGATACATTTAAAAAAAACAAAAAGTGTGATACAGGTACATATACTTAAGATCAGGAATCAGATACTTGTTGCAAAACTTAAATTTCAATTGCACCTATCAATTTCTGTGCACACATCTTTTTTTTTTTGTAGGTGGCGAAAAGGGGCTGCAAATTACTATAGTATTCAAATCGTGTTTACTGTCGCATTCAAATGTAACATGCTAGTGATACACAGGAGACTCTATGCGTTTCATGCACAATTTCTGTTCTGCCACCAACTTCTTATCTCTTTATTTCGGTGGTGTGGGAAGTTCAGAGTTCAGAGAAGAAATATGATTTATTTCAGGCCAGCTCTAATATAAGAGTAGTATGTAGGGTTGGGAATCGAAAATCAATTCTAATTCCAGAATCAGATACTTAAGATCAGGAATCAGATACTTGTTGCAAAACTTAAATTTCAATTGCACCTATCAATTTCTGTGCACACATCTTTTTTTTTTTGTAGGTGGCGAAAAGGGGCTGTTAAAAATGTATTTGTCTTTGAATCATTCGAGAGATTCATTCAAAAACACTGATTCAGCCAGTAATGAAACGAGTACATCTTGAGTGAATCATTCCATTCATAAAGTCCATGAGATTTTGTTTCATGGTCTAATATTTTTTTATTCTTCAGAATTGTGAGAGAACTACAACCTACATTTAAAAAAAAAAGTGTCTCAAGTTATCCAGAATCACGCCGCTCTATTTTGCAGCTCTTAATCGAGTCTGGTTTTTATGCAGCCGGCTGATTTTTGTGTTTATGGTATTCAGCAGCAATTAAATGCTTTGCAAAAAGATGTTTGATATCTAAATGTTTGACTTCGGAATCGATAAGAAGAATCGGAATGGATAAAATTCAAACGATACCCAACTCTAGTAATATCATATTGTTTCTCAGCAAACAGACAGGCGTGTGTTGACCGTCAGAAACACACCTTCTGCTCTGTGCGCGCCTCCTCCTGCTCCTGCTTCTCCTTGGCCTGTCGTCTAGCGCGCTCCTCTTCTGCTCTCCTCCGGTCCTCCTCCTCCTTCTGCTTCGCAATGCTCTCAAAGCGAGCTTTAATACTTCCAGCGCCGCTGCCAGCTGAACAGAGCACAGCACGTCTTCATTCAAACCTCTACAGACTGTGATTGATTCATTATAGCGTGTGTGTTTCTCCTGACCTGCTTCCACAGGACGGGTCTTCTGATACGCCGTGCTCGGCTTCTCCACCTCCTCAAACGTGCCGGCGCTCTGAAGACGAGAGCAATGACAGCATCACACCGCAAACTACTGCCATCCCCAAACACAGAGTGAACGCACACGCATTTCTCACAACCGTCTTTCTGGTTCTGACTGCATATAAACATAAAACACTAGAATGTGAACACGTATGTCTCATCTGCACTGATTACATGCGATCTGGATTGCGTACACTGATTCCAAAAATTAAGTATTACATTACATTTTATAGGGTTAGTTCACCCAAAAATGAAAATTAGCCCATAAATTACTCATTTAGGTGTTGCATGCATCAGTCCAAAAAGAAGTTAAATAAAAAGCGCCCATCCATAAAAATCAAAACAAAAAAACGGTCACTTATTAGAAGTACAAAACGAGGATTTGTAAAGAAGAATGTGGGAGGATTTCGATATAAGCCAAGAGGAGACTGGTGTTCCTTTGCTAAAGTAAGGAAACTTTGCTTCCTTTGCTCCTGTAAACAAACGTTGGTTTTCACGAGACTCACCGGCGCATGCTTAACTTCTTTTGGACTGAAGCATGCAACACCCGCTGAGTGGCATTAAACAGCTTGAAAGATAAAAGACAATTTTTTATATAACTCCGACTGGATTCGTCTGAAAGAAGAAAGTCATATACACCTAGGATGACTTGAGGGTGAGTAATTTATAGGCTAATTTTCATTTTTGGGTGAACTAACCCTTTAAAATACTAGTAATCAGACCACAGTTACTTTTTTATGGATTACATGATTACATATTATTTACACAACAGCAATAATTTATTCATAATTTATTGATTCTGCCTAATTCCTCTTTTCCATCTTTTAAATGTTCCTTTCTTAAATAGCCTACCGCTTATACACACACTCAGAAAGTCTTCCAGTTAGTCAGGAGGCCACACAGCATTTAACCACTGGATTTACAAAAAAAGTGTTTCAACATCGCATGAACATTCATTTTTATTTGAATTATCACTCAGTCGGTTATTCTACCATGCATTACTTTGGAAGCCGTTTGTCTTTGAAACACATTAAATGCACCAATTTAAAAATACCTATATTTTTATTTGAAGTACCCCTGAGATTTTACAATAAATATTTTAATAATAAAGTATCACGTTTGCATGTTCATGGTTCTTTGACGTTGGTTATTTGTTTTAATTTAACATTTAGGTCGTAAGTAGTCTAAAAGTAGTCTGATTATGTTACCTGAAATGTGTGATGTAATGGATTACATTACTAGCTACAGTTTTTGTCATGTAATTTTGAATCAGTAACGGATTACAATTTGTAAGTTATCTACCCAGCTCTGCTCATCTGTGTGTTAATTGTAATGATCTGATTTAATGTACCTTGTCCATTCGGTCTTTCTGCACACCATACTTCCCTCCAAATCCTTTGGCATAATCTAGAGTAATGGAGGAAAATAAACCGTTAAAATGGGGATTTCTTGCATATGCATGTCGAGTGCATGTTAAAGGAATATTTCACACAGAAAATGATCATTCAGTCATTATTTACTCAAATTCATGTCGTTCAAACCGATATGACTTTCTTCATTTTTGCATAGAGTCAGGAGTCATACAAGCATACTTTGAGGTCTAAATGCATGCCTACTATGCAAAATGTGTACAGGTTTGCAGGCATGGTATTTTTCAAAGAAATGCAGTAGTAAATATTCCCAGATATCATGTAGTACTTGATCTGAACTAGGTTGTGGAGCAGCCTTATAGTATTTTGTTACTGTACACATGAATTTGATTCAGAGTTTTGCAGGCATAGCTTCAGGGGGTTTAGAGGGTTTAACCAGAACGCATTGCATTGATGCTTGAAATATTAACAAATTCACAAACTACATTATTTTTATATAAGAATTCTATTACCTATAATATCGCTATTGTCAAAACATTTATTAACCCTCTGGTGTTGTTGTTCACGTGGCGGTCAAAATATTATATATA
>NW_015662594.1:18957-26546 GCF_001515625.1 Sinocyclocheilus rhinocerous
CGGAAATCTGAACAAGTTGTGTTCCAAATTTGAAGTTGATATCTCAAAAAAATAGCTTTCAGTCAGATTTTGTTTGGGAGCAAATTCACTGCCCATTAATTTCCAATGTGGTAATTTTTGGCCACAAACTATATATGTGTGACTATTTTTCAGGACCATTTCACCTTTTTGAATCATGTCCATGATTTTGTGTGTGTGTGTGTGTGTGTGTGTGTGTGTGTGAGAGAGTAAGGAACTCATGGCAAGTGCAAAAACTTTTACCAAGTTTCGCACCATCTCAAAGTACAAAATAAAAAAATAAAATAAAATTCAATCAAAAATGACCAAACAACACCAGAGAATTAATAACCCACCGGAAGAGCTATGACATCCAGACCTTGGTATAACAATGCATAAAAACAACTGAAGTGCTACAGATGCTTATCTCTAGTTTCATATCATTAGACATAATTAAAGTATCAATACAACCCTCAGACAGAGTGTGGTGTCTTTTACCTTTCTGTGACTCGTGCAGCTGCAGTTTCTCCTGATGATCCCATCCCACCGCAGACTTATCCTGACGGTCCGTCTGAACGCCAAACTTCCCTCCGAAGCCCCTTACATAGTCTTACACAAACCAGAAAAACCACAGGACAGAGTCACCGTCTGACTGTGAAAATGATTATTAGAATTATATGTAGTATTATCCCAACCTTCTGTTCACAAGGGGAAAAAAACACTAACATCTTCTATAAATCTGTACTGTTAAACTGAAGTCAAACAGTGAGGCATGAAAGATGTGAGACAAACCTTTCTGAGACTCGTGTTTCTCAGTCTTCCCCTGGTACTCGAAGCCCACAGCGCTCTTGTCCACTTTATCCGTCTCCACTCCAAATTTGCCACCAAAGCCTTTGGCGTAATCTGTAGATTTAAGAGGCAGAAACATTTAATAACCCAACTAGGGATGTCCCGATCAGGTTTTTTGTGCCCCCGATCTGAGTCATTGATTCCGAGTCCCGATCCGATACTCGGATTTTCCTAGTGCTTGTGCTTGGTGCACATTTTAAGTGCATTAAAGTTATTAAAATCAATCCAATCTCTACAGGGATGTGCAGAGACTTTCTCAGAGGCTGGGACTCAAATGTGAAAAAAGTGCATCTATCATCACTAATATCCAATATAACCATTACTATATGTACTACATATATATTTTCCAATAATAAGATACACACTATCTCTCAATATATGCACACACTGTATAAATACATTGGTAGATGTAAACATGTAACAATGATAGACATTGTAAACAGACTGTGTGGTCATAATTATTAATATGATACTACTGATATAAACTTCTTGTATTTTATATGTTAGTGTTGGGCGATATGCTCAATTTTCATATCGTCCTATCGTCAGATCGCCGATACACGATATTATCGTGCTAATTTATTTAATTATTTATTTACTTCGTTTCATTGCCGGAAAGTGAACCAACTCCAGCGTGAGGCTAAAAGCAGCCTAATGTTTTTAATATGCCTGAATTTGTATTTAACATGACAAATTAATAGAAACATTGTAAGTTACATTTCCTCAGTTTAATGTTATTCAAAAAGCAACTACAGAAAACGAGCAACATTTCATTACTAAAGAACATCATCACAAGCTCAGTCTAGCGCGAGTTTATGCACTTTAAAAACACTCCCGTTATAATCAGTGAATCTACACTATATGATGAATAAATCTCTTATACCTACATCGCACGTACATCTGCACTTTGTTGTTTATGATTATTGTATTATGAATTCCATCAGCGTGCACTGAACAATGGAACTCATCCGAACGCCTCTGCATGGCCATTGCATTCATACGCTCAGCATAATCGTGTGTGATTGGTTATAACACGCTACACCGTAAAAACACGGAAAAAGAAATATAATGCAACAAATAAGCCCTAATATTAAGTAGATAGTATTACTAGCCAGATCGTCAGTACACAATACTATCGTCTATCGGCACAACCCTATTATATATACAATAAGCCGATTAATTGCAACATAAAGGGGAAAAAGTTAGATAAGGTTAGAAAGCATGAAGTTCGCGAATGGCAGTCTATCAGTCCAAAGTCCAAAGCAAGACGCAATCCATAGAAATGCGTTATAACAACTGTCTCAGATAGTCTGACGGCAGATAAAAGTAGGCTAAATAGTAAATATATTACTGCAGAGCGATTACTTACACAAAGTGCACATCAAATACTCTAAACACGGAATCTTGAACATGTGACGCCACTAGAACATACAGAATTGTTCTTGTGCCGCAAGCACATTTGAGCGTCTTCTTTTCCTTTTAATGGCAGTGGACTGCTAAAAGTGCATGCCGCCACCTATTGCACGACACTGGAATGACAGCTAATGAATCACTGGTGGATCGGGCTTAGGAGAGCCGATACGATCAGTTAAAAAAATGCTTAATCGGTCCCAATCTCGATCCTTGAGATCAGCTCGGGACATCCCTAAATACAACCATATGCCCAGAGATGGCCAGGGAAGCAGGAACGCACCTTTCTGTGACTCGTGCTTTTCTGTTTTCCCCTGATAATCAAAGCCGACAGCGCTCTGGTCCACGCGATCCTCCTGCACGCCGTAGCGGCCCCCGAACCCCGTGGCGTAGTCTGAAACAACACAACATGAGCGGCTCTTACTGCAGCACAATCAACACTGGAACAGTGAATCTTAAAGACAGAGAGAGAGAGACACCTTTCTGCGAGGCGTGTTTTTCGGTTTTCCCGGCATACTCGAAGCCCACGGCAGACTGCAGGAAAACAGCACATCACTGAGCATGAATCTGACCACAGAAACACTCACCTGTCCACTGAAGATCTGAGGAGTTACCTGGTCAACACGGTCAGCTTCCACGCCGAATTTACCTCCGAAACCCTTGGAGGTGTCCGTCTGGGAGCAGTGTTTGGACAGCTTGCTCTGATACTCGTGTCCCACGGCAGACTGCAAATACAACACACGCTTCAATTCTGATGAATACATGAGATGTGGTCTCCACTGTAGTATCTGCATCATATACATCCATGGATTTTCATGCAAAAAAATAAATCGAAGATCTAATTGATAAGAGTATCTTTAATAGATACTTAACTTTAACTTTTTAACTTTTACTTGTTATAGCACTTGTATATCATTGTTCTTTTGTTGATTTTGATTGCTTCCATTGTCCTCATTTGTAAGTCGCTTTGGATAAAAGCATCTGCTAAATGGATTCTCTTATTATGAATCAGAGTTTAGCACATAAAATAACATGTCAGATACTCCTGGAGTATCTGGGGGGAAAAAAATACATTTCACACTACATGTTAAAACAGGCATTTAGAACAAACACATCCCTGTAAAAGCGAGCGATGCTCTACTTCCCCTGCGTCAGAGAAGTGATCTATAAGAGCGAAGCCTCTTGCCTTGTCCATGCGGTCCTGCTGCAGTCCAAACTTTCCTCCGTAACCGTGAGACGCTTTGGGCATGTGCTCCAGCTCCTTCTGCTTCAGCTCACTGTGTTCAGACGACACTCTCTCACGCAGCTTATGAATACTGAGAAACACAAGGAGGGAGTTATATTCTGTAGATTATCATTACCATCTTCAAGAAGAAAGCTGGGGCCAGTTATATAAACCTAGTCTCTATGTTAACAGCTAGTCTCACCAACTAGGGTTTATAAGTCTTATTTTTCAATTAAAATTAGACCAATCTACTTTCATATAACTGACTGGAGGAAAAAAAAAAAAGAGACCAGTCCTAAAGAAAAAACCTACTAACTTGTAAGATTAGTCTAAAGGCAGTTTAATATCAATCATATGATTAAACTCATAACATAAAATTGTTTAATTAATATCATTTTATATGTCCCTTAATTTTCAGAAATATTTGATATACACACTGCCGTTCAAAAGTTTGGGATCTGTACGATTTTTAATGTTTTTACCTCTTTTGACTGCATTTATTTGATTAAAAACACCGAAATTTTTTAAATTAATATTGTGAAATGTTTGCAATTTAAAATAGTGGTTTTCTATTTTAATATACTTTAATATCCTTCAGAAATCATTCTAATCAGCTGCTTTATTGCTGGAAACAGCTGTGCGGCTTAATATTGTTTTGGAAGCTGTGATACTTTTTTCAGGATTCTTTGACGAACAAAAAAACATAAAAAGAACAGCATTTATTCAAAATGGTTTTTTCTTTATTTTTTGGAAAGGAAGTCATATTTTATCCTGCAAGGACGTGTTAAATTGATACAAAGTAAAGACTTGTATTGTTAGAAAAGATGCTTTGTTTTTAAACAGCTATGGAAGCGGACTCACTTGATGTGCTCCTGATGGCCAGAGCCGGCCACAGTCTTGGCACCCCAGCGCTGCTCCTTCTCTGAAACATCATTCTGCCATTTGGTGGAAAAAAGTCAGACATCAGTGGAGAGAAAACCCACATAACCAAGAATAAGAAAACATAAATGTTGAAATCTGTATGAATGTGCAGAAAGAGGTAGATGCAAACATTCACAAAAATTCACTTAAAAAAAAAAAAAAACACTATTTCACTGCATGCATTTTCATCTACATCCACTGATAAAACACGTAATGCATGAATGAGCATGTCTTGAGAAGTGATGCACAGACAATCAGAGAGAGTTTGTAACCTCAAAGTCCGGGTCTGTTTCCCAATCATCTCCTCCATCATCCACTGCAACAGAGACGGACTGACCTGCAGCTGCCTTCCACATGACCTGACAACACACAACATTAACCTCCACACAACACCATTAACCTCCACACAACACCATTCAACTCCACACAACTCCATTAACCTCCACACAACTCCATACAACTCCACACACCACCATTAACCTCCACACAACTCCATTCAACTCCACACAACTCCATTCAACTCCATTCAACTCCACACAACCGAGTGTTCACATCATTAAATGATCTCCAAATGAGCACCACATCTGTGTTAGTTTGGTGCACACAAGCAGCCATTTCACAAACACAAGACTCAGATTAACCAGATTCACACTTGCACAATCACTATCTAGGTGCCACTTCTACTGTGAACTCGCACTGTAAGGAAGACGCCTATCTAGGCCACTAAACAAACGTCGGTTGGCGTTGGACCTAGTTAGCCATCATCTCTACTAAATGTCTTTACTACTGGTTAATGTTAATTAATGCAATATGTGAAATACACATACACGCAGACGAACCAGATTAATTGGTTTTAATAGACAGGTTAAATCTGAACTGCGGACACTAATGCAAGCAAACGATCAGAAATAAAGCGGAATAAAAGCGTTTTGCTGAGAAATAAGGACTCGTGTTCTTGATGTGTTCTAGGTTTGGTCCTCTCGCCGATGAGCCGCCCGTTTAAAACGTGTAAAATCACGCCTTTACACTTACGGTGTACTTCGATGATCTCCTTAATGCACGTGTTCTTTAACGAATAACGCTAGTAGAGAATGTAATAATAGTTATGATTATGAAGAGACAAGTCGTCAGCGTTCCTGGCCGCAGTCTTCCGCTTCTTCCCACTTCCTGCTCCAGACCAGACCGCACCACCTGCGCTGGGAACGGGGGGAGCGCCGGATGTTTCACAGCGACAGGGACACTGTGGGATTTACTGTCATTGACATTGTTGTTATTATTTATTATCATTTTATTTTAGATCAGAAAATGATGATCTGGTTCAAATTCGGGCTAAGATAGGCCTAGCATACCTGAGAAATCTGGTCTCCGGCCAGCAGCGTTACGCAATTTCCCCTCATCACATAATAGTACGGCCGGACTG
Source organism: Sinocyclocheilus rhinocerous (assembly GCF_001515625.1). NCBI lineage: Eukaryota > Metazoa > Chordata > Actinopteri > Cypriniformes > Cyprinidae > Sinocyclocheilus > Sinocyclocheilus rhinocerous. The sequence continues at coordinate 24,780 of NW_015662594.1, forward strand.
TGCCATACATTGCATGAGTAGCAGCATCCTGCAGCGCTAGGACCGCGTTTGATTTACTGTTTGAATTATTTAAATTTAATTTATAAGTTATTTTAAATTTAAGCAAACCTTAACGCAAAACAAAACCGTTGCTATAACCCTCTTAAATTTTTAAACCTAATTAGTTTCAATATGCGAGTCACTATTTTTCACTATTCTTTTTCAAAGCGAATATAAAATCGTAACTGTGGATGTGCGAGACTAACTTTTCATTACAAATGAAAATATCTTTTTTATTTATTACCTTGTGAAAAAAAGAAAAAAGCTTCAATAAAATAGTACAAAAATAATTTAGGCCTACATAAAAATAATTTACTTGCACTGCAAAAAAAAAACTTTTTTTACTTAGTATTTTTGTCTTGTGTTCTAGTATAAATATCTAAATATGTTTGAATCAAGATGCATTTACTTGACAAGTAAAATCACTTAAGATATTATGTCTTGTTTTCTGAAAAAAAAATCTAAATTGTATTTAGATAAAGAAAAATAATCTTGTTTAGCTTTTGAATTAAAATTAATTTTCTTACCCCCCTGGCAGATATTTTTGCTTGCTTTAAGTTTTTCTCTATTTATTTAGAAAACAAGACTTTTACTTGTCAAGTAAATGTGTCTTAATTCAAGAATATTTAGATATGAATACTAGAAAACAAGACAAAAATACTAAGAAAATCACGTTTTGCAGTGTATGTGAATTTTGAGTTTTTCGGACACTTAATTGCACATTAATTGCAATACATTGAAAATGTTGTATAGTTGACATTTATATTAAATACAATTAGATAAACATCAAAGTGCTTTTTGACCCACTTAAATAGCATGAAATAAAAATCACATTTCCACTACAAGTGCACATTCAATACAGTTAAGGACACTTCTTTTCTCACAAGAGTTGACCACGGATTTCAAATAGTTGCATTTTATTTCTTTGGTTTGGACAGCATGCTGTGCTGTCCCAGTAGACATTACATGCATTTATCATGAAATTACTGTCAATCCATGTTAATTTTGACCACAAACACTGTACAATGCACTTTAATTCAGAGACTACAACAAAGCAAAAATACAAATTGGCGCAGAACTGATTAGCATTACTGGACCACAACCGAATGCAGTGTAAATGCTATGATCTGTTAATATGGGCAGTGAAAAAATACAGATCAAGCTGTGAAGTCTCTGAACTGATATTTCTTCAGTATTCATATTGTCAGCTAAAAAAAAAAAGTCCAAGCATCAAGATGCAAATTAATCATAATACACGACAAAAGGAACACCTCTTACATTAGACTTGACACTCACTCACCCCAACGTGATTCGAACACAAAACCTTCTATTCTGAAGTCAAACGCATGATCTTCACAAGACAAGGTCCCAGCAAATTAGCTTGCGGTTCTTTCGTAAGCACTTTAAAGCACTGACCACAAAAAGCAGCAATAGACAATATGCAAATCAGTCATGGTACAGCACTGAAAGAACATTCACTCATAGTGGGGTCCTTGATGCATTCACCACAAAAAGCAGGCTAATTTCCCCCAATAACCTCAAGAGGTAAGACATTGAACAGATCTGTATGAACACACATGACGTTAGACTTCACACTTTTGATGTGTGAAAATTGATGAGCTTCATCTTTCAAAATAAATGTAAAGACAGTAAATAATGTCATTAGTTTTACCATCAGTTCAAGCCTGAAAGGGCAACAGAGTCGTGTGACAGACACAGTGATGAAGA
>NW_015662594.1:26653-39513 GCF_001515625.1 Sinocyclocheilus rhinocerous
TTGACCCCGACGTGATTTGAACACACAACCTTCTGATCTGGAGCCAGACGCAATACCGTTGCGAACCCGCAACCTTCTGATCTTGCGCCACGAGGTCTCAGAAAACAAGGTGGTGCTTCCTGTGTAGGGTCCTTGATGCATTCACCACAAAAAGCAGACTAATTTCACCCAATAACCTAAAGAGGTAAGGCTTTCTGAATTTCTTGGTGTGTTGTTGTGGCTTGATTTTTTTCCGTCCTTCGATAGCTCAGCTGGTATTGTGGAGGACTGTAGATGAAGTGTTGGCTGTCCTTAAGTCGCTGGTTCGATTCTGGCTTGAAGGAGTTAGGTTTTAAATTCAGGACACACGTTTCCACATTTTCTTCTGAGTTTGTATTGCCACATAAAAAAAGCCCATAGGTCAAGATCCAAATCAATCACATTACACAAGGAACATTGTTGATTATGAAACCAAAGCTGAGTAAACACATTTGATGTCAGACTTCACACTTTTGATGTCAAGAAGAGACGGATTGACCCCGATGTGATTTGAACACACAACCTTCTGATCTTGCACCACGAGGTCCCAGAAAACAAGGTGGTGCTTCCTGTGTAGGGTCCTTGATGCATTCACCACAAAAAGCAGACTAATTTCACCCAATAACCTAAAGAGGTAAGGCTTTCTGAATTTCTTGGTGTGTTGTTGTGGCTTGGGATTTTTCCATCCTTCGACACCTCATCTGGTAGAGCGGAGGACTGTAGATGAAGTGTTGGCTGTCCTTAGGTTGCTGGTTTGATTCCGGCTTGAAGGAGTTAAGTTTTAAATTCAGCACACACGTTTCCACATTTTCTGGATCTGGAGTCAGACGCGCTACCGTTGCGCCCCGAGGTCTCAGCAAATGAGTTGGGGCTTCTTGTTTAAACGCTTTGATACATTAAGAAAAAATCAGACATTGAAAAAAGCTGAATGAACACACTTGACGTTGGACTTCACACTTTTGATGTCAAGAAGAGACAGCTTGACCCCGACGTGATTTGAACACGCAACCTTCTGATCTGGAGTCAGACGCGCTACCGTTGCGCCACGAGATCTTAGCGAAAGAGTTGGGGCTTCTTGTTTAAACGCTTCGATACATTAAGAAAATCAGACATTGAAAAAAGCTCATACTGATGCTGTACAGTATGAGCTATAGAACAGACCAAGTCAGGAAATGACATGAATAAGAGGTGTTAAATAATCGATAAAGTTATTATTGTTCAGCAACCGTGCAACATTTATAATTAAATGATTAGCTAAGAGTCAATGTCAATTAATTTCAATGTTAATAGATAGGTCTATATAATTTATACCGACAGACAATAAAAGTAGGCTACTTATTGACGGTCAGGTAGATGTACATGTTTTTGTTTTCTTTGTTCAAAGAACTTAGATTTTGTGTATGTGCTAGCTATTTTGATTGTTATCTCTTGCAGATTGGAAATACCTGCATGAATCTCATCTATGAAGAGGCTCGAGCGCATGCATAAATCTTTTTCACATTATTTTATATCAGCTGTAGTTTATTTTAGACTTTTTAGAGAATTTCTTCTTTTCATATATGAATGGCAAGTGGTAGTCTGCTTAATTTTTCATTTTTCTCTCACAGGGCAAAGACATATACCCTGCCAACTTGCATGTTGTTGCCACAATCCTATATATTAGTCTTAATTCCATTGAGCGGTTTCTGAAATAAGATGCAACTATCAGTTTGAAGGTTTTTGGTACATGGCCTTTGACCTACAGATAAAGAGTTCATAATATTAAGACATTGTTTCACATATTTCATGTTTAAAAAAATAATAATAAAAAGCAGTTTAAGTTAATGTCTAAGTATCAAGCATCAGTCAGTCATTCCCTCACCATTGTTTTGTGCATAATATGGATAAACATTCACTAAAACGAGTGTCTATTTTAGAACCAATAAACCAATAACAATCTTCCTTCACTTTATAATCTCACCTGTAACCGTGATCACTGCTGCTTCAGGAGACACAAGCGTGATTTCCAGCACCTTCACTCTCTCTGTTCTTCTGTTGAAATCAGCTGCAAACCTCTGAGCGGTTTCTGAAATAAGATGCAACTATCAGTTTGAAGGTTTTTGGTACATGGCCTTTGACCTACAGATAAAGAGTTCATAATATTAAGACATTGTTTCACATATTTCATGTTTAAAAAAATAATAATAAAAAGCTGTTTAAGTTAATGTCTAAGTATCAAGCATCAGTCAGTCATTCCCTCACCATTGTTTTGTGCATAATATGGATAAACATTCACTAAAACGAGTGTCTATTTTAGAACCAATAAACCAATAACAATCTTCCTTCACTTTATAATCTCACCTGTAACCGTGATCACTGCTGCTTCAGGAGACACAAGCGTGATTTCCAGCACCTTCACTCTCTCTGTTCTTCTGTTGAAATCAGCTGCAAACCTCCATCAATCTGCTGAGACCATCACAGCTCTCAAGAAGCTGAAGACTCACCTCTCGCATGAAGCTAACTGATCCACGACACACGGGGCCTCAGTTATAAGATGTTGCGTAGAATGTTGATCTTAAGATTATTTCTCAAATGTTCAGACAGAGAACGAACGTGCGACCAGAAAACGTGTGTATGACTCTCTTCCAGATGTGAAATCTATAAATCGCAAATGATTTTGAAATGGTGTGCAGCTGAATGGTTTCAGATCAGATCTCCGCCTTAAATTGTAAACGCCGCCTAATTAATGTCATTAACAGAGCATCAGTCAATGTCCAAATCATTCACTTGAGAATGGAGAGCCGCAGAATTACTTACATTTCCAAATACCTACAGTAAAATAAAAAAGTGTTACTCTTCATGTCTTCTTCAAAGAGCGTTAATTATACATCTGAACATTGCCGTGGATTTTCCCGTGAAATTGTGCTACATTTATACTGTTGCCGCAGGTTTTTTTAGTCCATGGGTTGAAGCCATAGACTGCAAAACATAACAACAATAATAAAATAAAGAAATAAAGGTTGAAGCGACAACACCCCGCCCCCTGAATGCGGTTGGGCTGATTTTGTAACGCAGACCTGGCAACCCTGTTTATAAATGAGCTTATCTTTTTTGTTTTTGTAGCCTAGATAGTGTTGCTTCCATGTGAACAGCACACACTGATAATCCACATGATGCTTTGTGATTGGGGTGTGATAGCGACACCCAGTGTTCAGATTACACGTCATGCCCTCTTAATAGTAAACCAAATTATTTTTAAAAATATCTTGCAGGTTGGAAACCCCCGATCTAAACATACATTCAAAGCAATCTTTGATCTCACTTATAACTCAATGTATAAAAGAGATGACAGGCCAGGGAATGTGGTGTGTTTTTACAGTACAGTACGTCTCTCTTTCACCCGTTCTAGATGATTCTTAAAGATCCTGGCATGAATCAGCACCAGCAGCACAAGCATATAGAATAGCACATTATAATATAAAAAAAGAAAAGATGAACTGACAGGTCAAAGACTCCACTTTTTTGTTTCTGTGTGTAAAAGAAGCCCACACACGTCGATCAATGATATTCTGCAGCTTTCAGACAATTTTTCCAATTCGAGAACAGAGAAAGTCACAACGGAGAAGATGATTTTCTCCTAAAGACTTCAAAAATGGAGACGTCTGTTTTGCCGCAGTACAGAAATTGATTTATTGTTTCTTTAGATACTGATGGCGTTTAAAAGTTTTCAACAGAAAAGATTTACAGGAGATCGAGGGGGAAATAAATTCCTTCTGCGTCTGATGTGGGTTGTGTTTCTCTTGTTTCCTGGCTGTCGGGGCACTTCTGAAGAACTTGGCACCTCAGTCAATAATAATGCATATCCGTGAGATCAGATCCGCGTGAGCTGGTGCCACAGACTCGAGGGAAGAATGCTCTCCACCTTCTCCATGATGAAGTTCAGCGGAGCGAACAGAGTGCTCAGGAACTGAAGGACGAGACAGAAACAAGTGAGATATCTGCAGTCTGAACACTACTCTCAGACAAGATAGCCTCCGTATTAAATTACATCCAATAATATAATCAAAAGATTCATATAAAAACACAAAAATACATTTTGGTACAAATTAGCAGTGTTGGGGGTAACACATTACAAGTAACATGAGTTACTTTCCCCAAGTAACTAGTAAAGTAACATTTCCTTTTGATTTAAAATGAAACATCTAAGTTACTTTTTCAAATTAGTAACATAGTTACTTTGTTTCCATGTATTGAGTGACAGCTCTGGTGTTGCCATGGTGACAGAAATCAGGAGTAAGTGCAGAGTGTTGTGTGTGAACACGATCTTACTGTAGTTCTAGACTAAATATCAACATGTGTTTACTCATCTCACTGCACACAAACACATTCAGTGTTCCTTCAAAAAAAAAAGAATAAAAACAGTGCAATGCAAACCTAACCAGTGTCTATGCTGCTGACCTTCAATGATCCAACTCAACCATACTAATGAGCAAAAGTGACTTAAGATAAATCTTAACATTTGTGTTTTATTTACATTTCTTTATTCCTTTAGAGTGTTGAGCTTTCTTCTCTTGCATCCAATTCTTCATGTAATCCAGAGCAGCAGCAGAGCTGAAAGGCTTGTTTGAGCGGAGCCTCTACTGTACAGATGTGTATTTGCCAAAAATAGTAACATATATAATAACAAAATAATAACTTTTTTTATATTAAAAACAAACAAGCAAGCCCAGCCCAGATGAGAAAAAGTAATGCAAAAGTAACATAATGCATTACTTTCCATAAAAAGTAACTAAGAACACAGTTAGTTACTTTTTTAGGAAGTAACACAATATTGTAATGCATTACTTTTAAAAGTAACGTTCCCCAACACTGCAGATGAGGAATTGGAAGTGATTCATCTTCAGCAAGCAGAAGCATGCAGTGATCTAACACAAATCCATTCAGAGGTTAAGACTACAACACAGACCAAACTGTGAACGTGAAGAGAAGAACTGGTTTAATACGGAGAGATCCAGAGAACTCAGTCAAGAACTCAAGAGTCTTTAGCTGGATTGATTTCTTCTGATTATTTTTAATCTGGCCACCTCTGCATTTTATAGCTAATTCATTTCTGAAAAACAGTTTCACAGTAAAACAAAATAGGAGGCAATGGGGTAAGATGTGCCACCAGCTGATTATATTTCAGCAGAAATTAGATATTAGTCTCTATGAAAACATGGGGAAAGTAATTAAATATTGGTCCAGCAACACAATGGTAGAGATAAACTTGGTCATATTTTCTTAAGATGAATCTTTCAGCCCTATGTGAAGAATTTACATTTCAAATACAAATATGAGCATGATGAGTTATCTTTTAAAAACCGTATGTTTGGCCAAACCCTGCGTATCAGTGTCATTCAAACAGTTCTTCATCAGAGCTGATGGTACTGATGAAAATGAAAAGCCTTCAACGGTGGTGTGTTTGTCTGGAGTACTGAAGTGTGTGACACTCACGGCTTTAGCAAACACTCCCATGAGCTCTGGGAACTGATGCGTGAGGAGCGCCAGCATAGCTGTGAAGGAGCAGAGACCCGCCGTGAACAGGATGAAGAACGGCAGCTCCTTCTTGGGATACACTGACACCTCGTGGAACACTGCTTACACACACACACACAAGCAGAGAGAAAGACACACAGAGAGACACACACACACAGAGAGACACACACACACACACACACACAGAGAGACACACACACACACACAGAGCACTCTATATCTGCAGTAATCCGTCTCAGTAAGATGAGATTGAAATGCTCCAAACATATAATGCAGTGATTGAGAGCTGAAGAAATAAAGGCTCCTCAGAAGATGTGAGATGTTCTGGAGGCTTGTGAAGATCATTCCTCCGCTGAGGAACAGTGAAAGTAAAGCTTCTGGAAACAAACGCTCCTCTAAAGATCCTGAGGATCAGATTTGAGACTAAAACATGATTGATGGAGAATCAAGTAAAGCTGAGCTGCTTCAGTCCAGTAAGTGTTCATCTAGAGATATTACTGCAGTTATTACTTGATCAAAATCAGTCAAAATCTGACACGAGAAGCTCGAGCTGAAGCTGGACGTTTGTACAGTTACACTGAAAGGCCTAATGTACTCGTATAGTCCACTAACAGGCTCTGAGAGATTCCGCTGCAGACGACGTCAGACGTGACAGAAACACTACTCTTCATCTACAGGTGAGATGCAGGAAAATCTCTTACTTGGTAGCAGTTCTCTGTCCGCTGTCTCTGTACAGACGGGATACGGATAGAACAGGTGGCCTTTCTCCAGAGGATATGGAATCATTCTGAAAGCTGAGCAATCAACACAAAGAAGTGGTTTTTAAAATGCATTTCTAAGCTTCGGAGCAACAGTGAGTCACCAGCAGTTTTTCTGATGTTCACTTGAACACTTCGACATAAGTTTTATATTGAAAAAAAAAAGTTTGCCTCTTAAAAGACATGAACTAAAGGCATTTATTCCTGATGACTAACTGATGAATTTTAAAACATTAACACTGTTATTTTCCTATTTATCACTGAAGCTGCTTAGAAACTGTCTGGTATGAAGCGCCGGATATAAAGGTGACTTGACTACACCAAATTGTTATAAATAAAACCTTACATATTTCCATATCATTATAATAATAATAATAATGCATTCTATTTATAAAACACAACAGCAATAGAATATAAAAGAGAGAGAAATAAAATTAAGACATACACAATCTTAAAAAGATGGGTTTTTAACCGTTTCTTAAATCCACCTGATGTGTGGACATTCTTATCAGTTAAAGCGAGTGTACTCCACAAACTCTGTCACCCAGAGATTTTAATCTGCATGAAGGCTGAATTGCATAATGAATAACCACAACTTGTAACTACTGTAAATATATCCTATTTTAACGAACAAGCAGTTGAGATTTGCTATGATCTTCATGTGTGAACTACACTATTATCCAGCTCTGAAGAGATCAGTGTGAACAACTGGGCTTTAAGACATTATAACATCTGTACAGCTGCTTTGAAACAACGAGTAAAGAGCTACACAACTAAACTGGCCTCTGGATCTGATCCGAGTTGAGCCAAAAGACAAAGCGTAATCCAAGACACCTTTTTTTGGTCATAACACCGTACTGACAAAAGGTGTACTCGCAGTGCAGAATAATCAATCAGACAGTGACTGTGTTAAATCGGAGGGGTCAGAGGTCACTCACTCCCCTCCCAGGTGCAGTGGAGCAGGTTGAGCGCGCCCTCCACACGCTTCCAGTGCTGCAGGTGGAAGAAGGTGTAGGCGATGGCTTCGCTGTCGCCGCGCTTCAGGATGTGCTCCGGAGGCAGAATCAAACTCTTCATCTCTAAGAGGTACTGCGGAGAGAACGAGAGGCAGGTTACGGCTGAGGAGGAGGAGGAGGATGATGAAGATGAAGAGGCTCACTTTCGGTACGTGTGGATTGAACTCCACCGCTCTGTGTATGGCTTCTACTGCGTTCATTTCTGCTGTGCTCAACCCTCTGCGTGACGCCGCCTCTGGAGAAAACCTGCAGACGCACACAAACCCCCCAGACTGAGGTGAGACTAGAATGATGACAGCACGGACACACTTTACAGCAGAACTAATGTGATTTGAGAAACTCGGGACTCGTGCTGTCTAGAACTGACAGTGATGACAGAATATTCAGTCAGAGGTGAACTGGCCCTTTAAGCACAGTTTGTCTCTGTATGTGTGCACTGTTAGGCTCGTCTGGGTCAGGGGAAAAAAGAGAAAGCTGGGGAACACTTGATTTTTTTGATTAAGTCAGTAGAATGTCCATTAAAATCAAGTGTGAGCAGATATTAAGCAGACGGTCATTGATACTGTAATGACTGCTCGCTGACGTGGAGTGTCTTACTGTGGACTCAAAATAAAGCTGGTGCAAAGCTAGTGGATTTCTGCTTTCATGTGAAAGTAACCTCATATATATATATATATATATATATATATATATAGCATTAATTTATTTTGCAATTAAAATAGCATTTTCCATCAGCACATGCATTAATATTGTGAACGTGCTGAAGTGTGTTGATGGAGACTCACTTGTCAGACACGGCTCTGGCCTTCAGCAGCGCCGCTGTGTAGCAGATGGTTGCAGACTTTGGCAAACTGATGTCTGTGGACGAGAACAAAGCGTTTCACATCACGACTCACAGGTGAGATAATGCTGAAGTACATACTCCATATCTGTAAGATAATTCAAATTACACAGCAAAAGTGTCTGCTGACAGGAGTCCTGTGAGCGCTTCAGAGACGCTTCTTCAGCTCAAGCGAGGGCTGTGACGGTCCACAAATAACACACAGTGTACAAATTATGCTTTTAATGTCATTCAGACTTTGTGCTGTTTTAAATTGAATGCTCTTTCACAGTACTTGAACATGGAAAGCAGTGGAAATTTCTGAAGGAAGTCAAGTTAAATTAAATTTCCCCACAAAGAAAATGTTTCATCATAGATGAGCAGGACAGAGCTCCGCTCTGCTCTCATATCTTCATATTTTCTCTCAGTATTGCAAAGCAGCAGCTGACACTGGTTGTAAATGTCAGGAAAGCAAACGATATCTTCCGCATGAGTAAGGCATTTCTATTGGATGCTGTGCTGCCGGAGAAAGATAAACTGAACTACCGGTGCGTGAGAATGCGCTATTACAGAGCCACACATGACATGCGGAAATAAATAAATATTAGAAAACAGATGTTACGAATCCTTTCCCATGACATTAATTTGCAGGCATGTTTCATTAATTTGTTTCCATGTTTTAGTTCAGTGGTGGCCAGCACTTCTGTTCTGGTTCTGTTGTTTGTCAATGTGACCTGAGTACTCTTCAACCCTACTGCCTAGGTTAGAGCATGTGTGTGTGTGTGTGTGTGTGTGTGTGCGTGTGTCTTTGCGAGTGAGTGAGTGAGTGAGACAGGAAGTGAATCCAGAGGTGGAGAGGAACTGAAGCTCACCGGAGTTTTGTTTCATGTGTTTGTTCCTCTTTTCTCTGTTACTGTAATGCTTCTCTTGTTTCGCTGATGTCATCGGTGAGACTCTGATAATCAACAGGGTTGTGTAGCACTAAAACACACAGTTAGCGATTGTTCGACACCTTCGTTTCTTCTGTGTGTCAGGAGTCAAAGGTCACTCACGTCTCGCATCATCTTGACAGCTTCTCGTGTGCGGCCGAGCTTTCTGGAGCACATGGCGAGTCTTCTCTTGATGTAGACCAACACGTTTGTGTCCCTTCCTGCGAAACACACACACACAAGTTTACAGGGGAATTTCATTCAGTTTAACTCTGATTAGCTACTTCTGCTTTAACATTCGATCATTTACGGACACGTTACGCTACACGTCGCCTGAGAATGACTAACAAAAGACACGCTGCAGGATCAGCTGCACTCCACTGTATATAAAAACTGATTCTGAGAATAGCATGATAACTGCACACACACATAACTAATCAATGTGAAGACCAAAAGTCTTTTATAATATATACTTAAAAAGATTAATAAATATAATTCATAGATGTCTTATACATATGCAGGACTCTACAATGCAAACGCTTCAGTATGAGTGTAAATGACTGCATGTGAATGTGGAAAATTATTTGAGTGACATCTGACAACAGATAAAACATATGAACTGACCTCTGTGACCCTAAAAACATTCACTCAGAGCCTGTGAGTGTCTGAGCCATTAACACATGTGGCGTGTGTGAGTGTGTATCAGTGATATGTGTTTGTGTGTGTGTGTGTGCGCGTGTAAGTGTGTATCAGCGATGTGTGTTTGTGTGTGTGTGTGTAAGTGTGAATCAGTGATGTGTGTGTGTGTGTGCGTGTGTGTATGTATCAGTGATGTGTTTGTGTGTGTGTGTATTAGTGATGTGTGTCTCTGTCTGTGTGTGTGTGCGTGTGTATCAGTGATGTGTGTGTGTATTAGTGATGTGTGTGTGTATCAGTGATGTGTGTGTGTGTGTATTAGTGATGCGTGTCTCTCTGTCTGTGTGTGTGTGTGTGTGTATTAGTGATGTGTGTGTGTGTGTGTGTGTGTGTATTAGTGATGTGTGTGTGTGTGTGTATCAGTGATGTGTGTGTGTGTATTAGTGATGTGTCTCTCTGTCTGTGTGTGTGTGCGTGTGTATCAGTGATGTGTGTGTGTGTATTAGTGATGTGTCTCTCTGTCTGTGTGTGTGTGCGTGTGTATCAGTGATGTGTGTGTGTGTATTAGTGATGTGTCTCTCTGTCTGTGTGTGTGTGCGTGTGTATCAGTGATGTGTGTGTGTGTATTAGTGATGTGTCTCTCTGTCTGTGTGTGTGTGCGTGTGTATCAGTGATGTGTGTGTGTGTATTAGTGATGTGTCTCTCTGTCTGTGTGTGTGTGCGTGTGTATCAGTGATGTGTGTGTGTGTATTAGTGATGTGTCTCTCTGTCTGTGTGTGTGTGCGTGTGTATCAGTGATGTGTGTGTGTGTATTAGTGATGTGTCTCTCTGTCTGTGTGTGTGTGCGTGTGTATCAGTGATGTGTGTGTGTGTATTAGTGATGTGTCTCTCTGTCTGTGTGTGTGTGCGTGTGTATCAGTGATGTGTGTGTGTGTATTAGTGATGTGTCTCTCTGTCTGTGTGTGTGTGCGTGTGTATCAGTGATGTGTGTGTGTGTATTAGTGATGTGTCTCTCTGTCTGTGTGTGTGTGCGTGTGTATCAGTGATGTGTGTGTGTGTATTAGTGATGTGTCTCTCTGTCTGTGTGTGTGTGCGTGTGTATCAGTGATGTGTGTGTGTGTATTAGTGATGTGTCTCTCTGTCTGTGTGTGTGTGCGTGTGTATCAGTGATGTGTGTGTGTGTATTAGTGATGTGTCTCTCTGTCTGTGTGTGTGTGCGTGTGTATCAGTGATGTGTGTGTGTGTATTAGTGATGTGTCTCTCTGTCTGTGTGTGTGTGCGTGTGTATCAGTGATGTGTGTGTGTGTATTAGTGATGTGTCTCTCTGTCTGTGTGTGTGTGCGTGTGTATCAGTGATGTGTGTGTGTGTATTAGTGATGTGTCTCTCTGTCTGTGTGTGTGTGCGTGTGTATCAGTGATGTGTGTGTGTGTATTAGTGATGTGTCTCTCTGTCTGTGTGTGTGTGCGTGTGTATCAGTGATGTGTGTGTGTGTATTAGTGATGTGTCTCTCTGTCTGTGTGTGTGTGCGTGTGTATCAGTGATGTGTGTGTGTGTATTAGTGATGTGTCTCTCTGTCTGTGTGTGTGTGCGTGTGTATCAGTGATGTGTGTGTGTGTATTAGTGATGTGTCTCTCTGTCTGTGTGTGTGTGCGTGTGTATCAGTGATGTGTGTGTGTGTATTAGTGATGTGTCTCTCTGTCTGTGTGTGTGTGCGTGTGTATCAGTGATGTGTGTGTGTGTATTAGTGATGTGTCTCTCTGTCTGTGTGTGTGTGCGTGTGTATCAGTGATGTGTGTGTGTGTATTAGTGATGTGTCTCTCTGTCTGTGTGTGTGTGCGTGTGTATCAGTGATGTGTGTGTGTGTATTAGTGATGTGTCTCTCTGTCTGTGTGTGTGTGCGTGTGTATCAGTGATGTGTGTGTGTGTATTAGTGATGTGTCTCTCTGTCTGTGTGTGTGTGCGTGTGTATCAGTGATGTGTGTGTGTGTATTAGTGATGTGTCTCTCTGTCTGTGTGTGTGTGCGTGTGTATCAGTGATGTGTGTGTGTGTATTAGTGATGTGTCTCTCTGTCTGTGTGTGTGTGCGTGTGTATCAGTGATGTGTGTGTGTGTATTAGTGATGTGTCTCTCTGTCTGTGTGTGTGTGCGTGTGTATCAGTGATGTGTGTGTGTGTATTAGTGATGTGTCTCTCTGTCTGTGTGTGTGTGCGTGTGTATCAGTGATGTGTGTGTGTGTATTAGTGATGTGTCTCTCTGTCTGTGTGTGTGTGCGTGTGTATCAGTGATGTGTGTGTGTGTATTAGTGATGTGTCTCTCTGTCTGTGTGTGTGTGCGTGTGTATCAGTGATGTGTGTGTGTGTATTAGTGATGTGTCTCTCTGTCTGTGTGTGTGTGCGTGTGTATCAGTGATGTGTGTGTGTGTATTAGTGATGTGTCTCTCTGTCTGTGTGTGTGTGCGTGTGTATCAGTGATGTGTGTGTGTGTATTAGTGATGTGTCTCTCTGTCTGTGTGTGTGTGCGTGTGTATCAGTGATGTGTGTGTGTGTATTAGTGATGTGTCTCTCTGTCTGTGTGTGTGTGCGTGTGTATCAGTGATGTGTGTGTGTGTATTAGTGATGTGTCTCTCTGTCTGTGTGTGTGTGCGTGTGTATCAGTGATGTGTGTGTGTGTATTAGTGATGTGTCTCTCTGTCTGTGTGTGTGTGCGTGTGTATCAGTGATGTGTGTGTGTGTATTAGTGATGTGTCTCTCTGTCTGTGTGTGTGTGCGTGTGTATCAGTGATGTGTGTGTGTGTATTAGTGATGTGTCTCTCTGTCTGTGTGTGTGTGCGTGTGTATCAGTGATGTGTGTGTGTGTATTAGTGATGTGTCTCTCTGTCTGTGTGTGTGTGCGTGTGTAGTGATGTGTTTGTGTGTGTGTGTGTGTATCAGTGATGTGTGTGTGTGTATTAGTGATGTGTGTCTCTGTCTGTGTGTGTGTGCGTGTGTATCAGTGATGTGTGTGTGTATTAGTGATGTGTGTGTGTATCAGTGATGTGTGTGTGTGTGTATTAGTGATGCGTGTCTCTCTGTCTGTGTGTGTGTGTGTGTGTATTAGTGATGTGTGTGTGTGTGTGTGTGTGTGTGTTGGGTGTGTGAGTGGGGGAGTGTGAGTGAGTGGGTGTGTGTT
>NW_015662594.1:39523-50706 GCF_001515625.1 Sinocyclocheilus rhinocerous
TGTATCAGCGATGTGTGTGTGTGTGTGTATCAGTGATGTATGCATGTATGTGTGTGTGTGTGTGAGTGTGTGTGTGTGTGAGTGTGTGTGTGTAAGTGTGTGTGTGTGTGTGTGTGTGTGTGTGTGTGAGAGTGTGTACTCACTGTGCTGGGCTTCATACTGTGCTCCGTGATGCTGTAGTTGTTGGCTGCGCCGGTAGCAGCTCTCTCCGATCTTCAGCGCCTGTTTGAAGAGTTTCTCTGCCTCCACGATCGTCGTGGCTTCTTCCTCAGCCAGGAGAATATACGCCGTCGCACAACTACAACACACACAACAGATTCAACACTAAACATTCCTGATCATTAAGCACACACATTTACACTGACAGCACAGGACAACAAACTAAGAATTAAACATGCTGATAGAGCATTACAGCAGCACATACGTATTTCACAAGCCACAGGAAATATCTGATTGAGTAATATGTGTAGATTAATCTAGCTAAGCTATCAGTGAGTGAGTGAGCTCACGTCTGTCAGCACAGAAACACACTCACTCCTCCAGATCCAGAGCTTCATGAGCGGCTGTGATCCGAGCCTGAGGATTCCTCTCTCTCCAGGCCTTCTGCATTACTGTCAGAACACACACACACACACACACTCTTAGCCACAGGTCCTCCAGACACTGACAGTGCGCTGAATGCTCTGGATGTTGATGGTAATGCTGCTCTTACTGGCGTCTGCAGGCCGCAGGTGATCAGAATCACACGTGAAGAAGGTCTGATGATCTTGTGCCGACAGATTCATGTCGTAGTATGTGAGCGGCTCTCTTCCCGTCACCCACGTGTATCTGCAGCGAACGCATTCACATCAGCATCTCAATGCAGCTCACAATTCAGAAAGAGACAAAAAAATGTGCAGCCCTGATTCTAACACAGTTACTAACAGCATTTACTAGACGGGTAAAGATTCAGGCTTGCTTTTGCATCAAATGAAGCACTGAAGAGGCTCAGAGACGTTCACTCACCGGTTATATTCAGCTCCTCTGAATAGATTGAGAGGATTTCGCCAAACCTTACACTCTAAACACACACACACACGAAACATTAGCAAATACACGCTGACTGTGTTTGAGTTCACCTAGTAAGTGATTGATGAGCAGCTAACCACAGTGTGTTAATGTCAGACTGGAGTTCTTCTGAGGAGCAGGTTCATGTGTTTCTTAGAAAGTTTTCTCATGTTTATTCAGTAACGCGGGCTGACCTGACACACTCTGCCGGCTGGAGTCGGCGTCTCCGTTACTGCTGCTGCTGCTGGAGCTGTTGGGCGAGCTGTTATCAACTCCACCTAACAGAGGACGCAGATGACTGACAGACACCTGCTCGATGAAGGACGTCCCATACTTCCTGAAGTACCACCACTCGAAGATCTGCAGCACAGAGACACACGCCCTTCATCATCATCATCATCATCACAGGTTCAAAGGTCTGTCTGAACAATAACACTCAATAATATATTCAGCTGCTCCCTTCAATAACTAACTCAACAAATAATTTCTGTAATGATTCTAACTTGATAAATACAGAATCAATTTGGATATTACATTGCAAGGAAAAGATTATATATATATAATATAATGCCACAAAACAAAATCTAGAGACTCATTCAGATACTTTATATTCCAGCGAAATCCTAATGAAGTCACTTCATTCTAGAGTGTTTGACAGGAGTGAATCTAACTCACCAGTATGAGTCCAGAAATGAGGGATGAGGTGCCCGTCAGCGCCACGTAAAACTTAGGGGTCAGAGTGTTGAGGAACATGCTCACTGCAGAGAAAACACCAAAAGAGAGTAAATCAACTCACACTGAAGCTGCAGAGAGAAACATGAGTGACACACACACTACACCATCATTAACACTATTATAAAGACAACACAATCTCATCCACACTAATGAAGTCTAATTACTTCTCTCAGATCAGCCTTTCTGTGTGATTAGATTAGATCAGGGATTTAATAACCCATCCTCTAAATCTCAATCTAGCAGCAGGTTAACCGATCAATACACTAGTGTTTACTGGTGATTCATGTCTCTTTGTTCACAACACATTGGCCAATTTTCTTTTATTTGATACAACGTCAAATGTTACAAATGTTTTATTAGATTCGGAAACAAACATTAAACAAAATTAATACATAAATGCAAAAAAGTCAAAGTATCGTTCTTTGTTCATTTATGGTGTGTCCATGATAAAGCAATTAAAACACGCGTCACGTTCTTATGCTACTCTTGTTTTTTTCCATCGATTTAATAACAAAATGTATTTTAAAAGCATCATGAATTATTCATTTACAAATACTATGTTTTATGGAGTTTTTTCTAACTAACCTTGACTAATGATGACGTCTGCACCACATGACTCTAATTTAGCAGAAAACTAAAGTTTTTCATACAATAATAAGCAGTTTTGCTATAGAAATAATCAATTTTCTTTTCAATAATTTTATTATTTTACTGAGATCATGTCTCTTCATTGTGATATCAGAACAGTTGCATCACCCTGACATTTTTATTTTTTGCCACCCCTAAACATAAAAACTAATTTTAAATGTAAAAAATAAAAACAATAAAAGAGGTGTATTGATGTGATTGTACAAACAGCATTTCTGAAAGAATGAACCGCACCATAAATATCCGCACATTTCCCTGTTTGAAGAATCAATCTGCTTTACATTTCCCCTGAATCATTGTTATAATAATCACTCCCACACCTGCACGACTTGAACACAAAACAAGGTGTTTTTAAGAAATATCTCTCTATTTTTTTTGTCCATACAATGAAAGTCAACTTAAAACATTCTTCAAAATCTCTTCTTTCACAGAATAAAGTAGGAACATTGATCATGTTTGGATGAACGATTTTAATACAGCAGATAAAATGAAAACCATCGTGTAATGGCTTTAGTCTCACTTCTGCTCAAATATCACACACATCATTCCTCATGTATTCAGATTAAACTACAACAGCTGAATAATAATCAATACTAACAATAACAATAAAACGAGGTCTTTCCTGACACGTGTCGTCTTGTTATCCATGTACTTCTCTAACTTATTAATAAACTGTTTATGAAAATACAGCAGGAGAAACACGCTTAATAACGCTCTTATAATCGCAGATATTCGTGTTGATCACTTTACAAGCACAGTTAGCATTGCTAACACACCACAACAGCTGAAGAGACACTATAATCATGTGATTGTGAGCTGCACTGCGTGATTGTATCTCTGTATTCGCGTCCATCATGTCTAGGCTTTACCTGCAGTCTGATGATGATCGCTCGACCAACGCGGCGCGACAGAAAACAGCAGAAGAAGAAGAAAGAAACACAGCAGACGTGACACACAATGAAGACACGCCCACTCGCACAAAACCCCGCCTTCCGTAACACAGGCCCCGCCCACTGGCACTGATCGCTGTTTCTGTGATAATCACCTTGTATGTAGTATTGTTGTTTATATATTTTATTTAGTTACTGGGAAGTGCCGTGTTTTATACCAATGTTTTTATACATATGGTTGAATTACAAATTATTAATTCATGAAAAAAGCACAGTAACCGCAGGAGGCGTTTTACGTCGTTTTATATCGTGTCTTTATCTTGAAGTGGTGTTTCTTTTCTTACCAAATGCGAATCAAATGGCTTTTAAACACTGTGTTTGTCTGTTTGAATCAGTAAACGTGTTTTCAAAAGTGCAAACTCAAAGCCTGTGGAAACAGACTTTTTTATTCGATTTTATTTTTTATTAAACATTATTCGAATCCAATGTGCTCGTCCCTTTGTCTGGAAAAATGTAATGTACAAAATAAGCTTAGGTATGACTAGCTACACACAGTTCTGGTTTAGTGTCAGTTCATTTTGATTAGTTTGATTATGTAAAAAATAAAATTTTACACAAAGGTCAAGAATATAACTTTAATTATTAAAATCGAGGATCGACAGCAGTCCAGAGATGTCGCTGCGTGCTCTAGTTACAATGAAGTTTACATCGAAATGCCTCAAAATCGGCTACTTTTATGCATGTTATGTTTGCATAAAGTAAATAAACCACAATGATTACATGGATGATAATTGTATAACAAAGAATCAGTAAATCACTGAGAGCATAGGGTTTATCACGACAGAACAGCCTGGGATTTGTGTATGGCGTGGTTAGTCGTGACGTCAGCACGTCCCGAGCTCTCGCGAGCGCAGGAAACTGGAGCAGCGACAAACTCTCGCTGGAAATTTTGTTTTAACTCTTTTTTTTCCTGCATTAATTGTTGTTTTTCGACCTCAGCCCGGCCGACGAATGACTTTTCTTGCGGATAGTGTCGTTTAAAGGACGCTTTGTGCTTTTATCCCGGTGTTTTCCCTCATGGATCAGATGGTGACGCGTCAGAGTAATTCACTCTAATAAACGCGTTTCGTTAATTTATATTTTAATAGTACAACACGTCATCAAACGTCGGCTTTAAGTGTTTATTTTAAAGGCTAAATTGTTTTATTCCTGCGCTTGCATGAGGATAATTTAGATTATTCTTACTGTAGCTGCAAATGCTAACTAGCGCAGGCCGCTATTGGAGTTTATTTATATATGAGTATCTAGGTATTGATATGATTTATATGTAAGTTACGTTATATCTGAGTGTATGAATGGCAGTGAGAATCTGACGGAAGTCTTTGATTGATCAGTGATGTCTTCCCCATCACTTAAGACTCAGATCTCTAGTAATGAGTGATGTTTCTCACTCATTATAAAGGCCTCGTTTGTTTTCTTTATTTTTTCGCTTATTCTAAGTCAGATTTTTTTAAGTGATTCGTGACTTATTTTACTCATGTCGTAAAGTTTAATGGCTTGACGAACAATTTGCGTCATAGTTGATATGTTAAATGTGTTAGCTGTGATTGAACTGGACACAGTTGAGAAGAGGAGAAACAAACCCTGCTCAGAATCAAGGTAAATAAACTCCTGTACTAATCTGCTGTTTGTTACCGATCTTCTGTCTGTTACTGATCTGATATTCAGTCTGTTACTGGTCTTTTCTTCTGTCTGTTACTGGTTCTGTCTGTTACTGGTCTTTTCTTCAGTGTGTTTATGGTTTTGTCTGTTACTGAACTGATCTTCTGTCTGTTACTGATCTTATCTTCATTCTGTTTCCAGTCTGATTTTCAGTCTATTGCTTGACTGATATTTAATCTGTTCTAGTGTTGGGCGAAATGCTCAATTTTCATATCGTCCTATCGTCAGCCTGTGAGATCGCCGATACACGATATTATCGTGCTAATTTATTTAATTATTTATTTACTTAGTTTCATTGCCGGAAAGTGAACCAACTCCAGCGTGAGGCTAAAAGCAGCCTAGTGTTTTTAATATGCCTGAATTTGTATTTTACATGATAAGAAATTAATAGAAACATTGTAAGTTAGGCTACTAATTATAATGCTTACATTTCCTCAGTTATTCAAAGAACATCATCACAAGCTCAGTCTAGCGCGAGTTTATGCACTTTAAAAACACTCCCGTTATAATCAGTATAATCTACACTATATATGATGAATTAATCTCTTATACTTACATCGCACGTACATCTGCACTTTGTTGTTTATGATGAGAGAATTCGCGAGTCAGAATTCAGTCAGCGGGCGCTGAACAACAGAACTGATCTGAACGCCTCTGATTGGCCAATGTATTCATAAGCTCAGCATAATCATGTGTGATTGGTTATAATAACGTGCAACACCGTAAAAACGCGGAAAAAGAAATATTATGCAACAAATAAGCCCTAATATTAATTAGATATTATTATTATTATTATTAGGCTGATAATACTAATAATAATAATCGTCTTGCTATCGTCAAAGGCATCAGCCACAGGCAATATCTCTGACTATCGTCAATACACGATACTATCGTCTATCGGCACAACCCTAGTCTGTTCGTTAAATGTCATTATTTCACTACTTTCTTGAATGCTTGGCCAGATTAATTACATCACTTTACCAAATTATTTCAGTTATTTCAGAGTTGTTTAATTCATCCTAACAGCATAGGGTGGCCATATGTGCCAATTATATGGGACACGTCCTGGCCAGGATTTTTATATTGCCTAAACCGTCCAAAGTAGTTTGACCAATAACATGCAGGTATTGTAAATAATCAACCAATCGTGGTGCGTGAGAAGGTGATCTACAGAGAATGTTCAAAGCGATGCAAATACGCGCGCTTGTTTGTTTGTTCATTCGACTTGAAGTGTCGCTGCTCACCAATCATTGAATGACACCAAAGTACTGCGAGAGTGATTCAAAAGCATGAGGAGCCCTCTGCTCTGCTCTCTGTCATACAACGATGCAATATCTCTGACTATCGTCAATACACGATACTATCGTCTATCGGCACAACCCTAGTCTGTTCGTTAAATGTCATTATTTCACTACTTTCTTGAATGCTTGGCCAGATTAATTACATCACTTTACCAAATTATTTCAGTTATTTCAGAGTTGTTTAATTCATCCTAACAGCATAGGGTGGCCATATGTGCCAATTATATGGGACACGTCCTGGCCAGGATTTTTATATTGCCTAAACCGTCCAAAGTAGTTTGACCAATAACATGCAGGTATTGTAAATAATCAACCAATCGTGGTGCGTGAGAAGGTGATCTACAGAGAATGTTCAAAGCGATGCAAATACGCGCGCTTGTTTGTTTGTTCATTCGACTTGAAGTGTCGCTGCTCACCAATCATTGAATGACACCAAAGTACTGCGAGAGTGATTCAAAAGCATGAGGAGCCCTCTGCTCTGCTCTCTGTCATACAACGATCGATCTGCACAGTTCAAACAGCCCAAACCTGGATATTTTAGGTAATATAGAAATCCTGGCAAGGACGCGTCCCGTAAAAATGACCTGTATGGTCAGCCTATAACAGCAGCTACAGCAAACAAACCATAATAAAAACATAGTGGGTAATTAAATAAAAAATAAACTTTTTTTTTATTACACCGACAACACTTACTCTCTCTCGCTCGCTCACTCTCTCTGTCTCTCTTTGTCCAGTAACTACTCAGTAATGACGCAACGTCTGTTACTAGTTCTGAAGGGACACCAACAGCATAATCCAACCGCCGCTCAACCCGAAAACAGGAATTCAATACAGTGGAATTAGGGCTGCACGATTAATCGAATGCGATCGTCATGCGTATCTTTCAGTGAAGCACGGTTCTGTGATCAGCAGTAAATCTCCATCTGAAGGCCAGAGAAACTCCAAATACGCCCCGCAGAAGAAAGGTAATGCACATCGTTCCAGGGTTGTGGCTAAAAGGGATACCGCTGCGGCTGGAAGCTATCAATGAAGCCGTAGTTCATAGACAAGCTACGCAAAACCATGATTATGAAATCGATGAAATCGTTCTGCGATTATGAAAGCAGTTTACGTAGCTTGTCAGTGAACTACGGCTCTGTGTAGTAAATGCTGCTCCATCTGAAGCCACTTCTGTATACCATCGAGCCTTTACCCGGCGAGTGCGAGTCGTTTATAACGTGCATTTGGAAAACCAACCTGCGTCAAACATCTTTCCAAACATGAGAAGCATTTATGAACCTCTTGTCCCACAAAATACCACATTTAACAGCCCTCTACGAACACCTTGGCAATTGAATCGCCATTGGCTAGTACATTTTTTTGTTTACTCGCCAGACTGATAAATATATACATACATATAATGAAAGCAGTTCAGTCTTCTGTTTCCTGGAACGATGTGCATTACCTTTCTTCTGCGAGGCGTGTTTGGAGTTTCTTCACGAGAGCGCCCTCTGGCCTTCGGATGGAGATTTACTACTGAACCGTGCTTCACTGAAAGAGATGCATGACGATCGCAGCTTTTAAATTGCGATTGTGATTTAATTTCGATTAATCGTGCAGCCCTAAGTGGGATATAGACAGGGGTACACATGCGTGACCAAAATAAAAAATGCGCTGTGTGAGTAAGTTCAGGCCGCTCATTTGTGTACCGACATGGCTGACAGCTGTAAATGTGCAATTACCATTTTAGATCGACAAACTGAAATACAGAATACGATTTCTATTCGAGCTGAAAGCAAAAATCTAGGCTATCCGCTGCCATTTATAAAAGCACAGTGCATTTCATTCACTGACGCTCTTCAGTCGGCGGCGCTAAACCCAGCAGTGCATATGTACTTACTTGCCAGCAACCCGCCAAAATAAAAGCTTGCTGATTTAAGTTTGAAAATGATGAAAATTCATACTTTCAAAAAAAAAAAAAAAAGAGTAAATATTAGCATTTTATTTTTAAGTTTAATATAAAATAATTGAATTTTGTATTTAATACTGCCTTTTTAATTTAAAATAAAATAGTATTATCACACTTTATTATTTTGTTTATTTTATTTTTTTTAAATTGTGAGAACCAGGCTGAAAAACTTATGTGCACCCCTGAATATAGACCTAAAGCAATTTAAACAGCCTTTTGTTCCTTTAATAACCTAATTTTCCCAAAGTATAGGTGACATTGCTGTGAGACTGTCCATGAGCGTCGTCTTTGTGTTGATGGATCACTGTGTGTCACTTCCAGCAGAATCCTGTTTAGAATCATGTTTTCTTGTGTTTCGTGGCGCTGAAGGAATTTGCTGCTCTCACAAAAGAAGTGAATATGTGTCGAGAGCAGCTGCTGGAGCGAGAGGAGGAGATCGCCGAGCTGAAAGCAGAGAGAAACAACACACGCGTGAGTTCTCACACACATTTACTTGCATGTACTAATTTGTTTGTTTTTATGTATTTATTTTATATATTTTTTTATACGATCGATTCAATCAAACTTGATTTTTTTCACTTTAAACACAGAATAAAGTAGAGCAGATCTGCTTCTTTGCGTATAGTTTTATGGATCATTGCATCCACAGTTATTTATTCAGTGCAGCACAGTGAATCTAACTTCTATAGCCGTGAATGGGAGACTGCCACAAATATATTTTTTTGCATTCCCAGCCTTTAAAGTTGTCCAAATGAAGTTCTTAGCAATGCATATCACTAATCAAAAATTAAGTTCTGATATATTTACGGTAGGAAGTTTACAAAATATCTTCATGGAACATGATCTTTACTTAATATCCTAATGATTTTTGGCATAAAAGAAAAATGGATAATTGTGACCCATACAATGTATTGTTGGCTATTGCTACAAATATACCTGTGCTGCTTATGACTGCTTTTGTGCTTGTCGCTGTGGGATAACGCTTGTTTCTGGGCTGTTGTAGCTGGTGTTTCTCACGGAGCAGAGTAATCAGAAGAGGGTGATGATTGATGGATCAGCAGAAGTGAATCACAGCTCTGATGCAGCACCAAACACTAATGGCCAGGTAAACACCACGCGACCACAACTTACATGCTCCAAAAAGTCATCTGAAGAGTAATCGATATGATGATGAGCTGATTAACTGTAAGCTTTTATTCACATATAAACATGATCATGCATGGAGCTGTTTAACTTAAATATGTTTAACAGAAGCTCAGCTGCACTTTCTTGACATGCCACTGTACCGTCCGGCTCTTTTCAACACTGTGTAAACAAATGGAACTTTATTTCTTCTCTTTCGGCCTGAGAACAGAAGCAGAATTGTTTCACTATGAGTGATATTTTCAACAAAATAATACCAGGGTTCCCGCGGGTCCTTAAAAAGTCTTGCATTTAGTTGTATCAAATTTAAGGCCATAAAAAGTCTTAAATTGTACAAGAAAGTCTTAATCATGATTTCAAGAGGTCTTAAACTTGGGGACGGAAAGACCAGAATTGCGATATGGCTTAATGTGACAAACTTCAAAATGCTCTGATTTCATTGAATATGAGCGCTGCACGTTTCAGAGTCCGGTGCTGCGCTGCTGTTTACTGCTGATATCAGGGGAACGCTTGTGTTTCTGCTGTTCCAAAAGCGCCACCTGCTGCAGAGAATGAATGTGCATTTTCAATAAGCCTGTTGTTTTTGTTCAGACCAATGTGAAAATCCACCCACGGTTTTACCCTGCAAACACGCAGAGCTGTAAATGTGAACTGGTGGATCGATAAGAAGATAATGCATTATAAAAATCTAAACAGTAAAACGTATTTGTTTTTTAATTAATATAATAATTTATAGATAATAGTTTAAATTAATATAATAATTAATACTTTTAAAAAAGGTTTAAACAGGCTGAAATGTGAAGTGTATCATTTTATGAACATGAACTGTAAATTATGCTTTTTACAGTCATTTAACAGTTTAATATGTTACTATAGACATTGTCCTACCCCGCTCATATGCTATTAATTTTATTTGTGCAGATCTTAAAAAATCTTAAATTTGAGCGTAAAAATCCTGCAGAAACCCTGAATTCAATGAAAGCGTTTCTGTTGAACATACTGCAGTTTCATGAGGTCTTCATATTCCAGTGTAAAGCATGGTGTGTGTTCACAGCAGCGCTTGTCAGACGTATCTATGGGTGCAGAGGAGGATTGTGGGAAGGACGGGGAGCTGCAGGAGGCGATGGACAGACAGAGTAAGGAGCTCCTGCACCTGAAGGAGCGTGTGGCGTCTCTCTGCAGCCACGTCGCTGAGCTGGAGGAGGATCTGGACACGGCCCGCAAAGACCTCATCAGGTCCGAGGACATCAACAGCCGCCTGCAGAGAGACTTACGAGAGGTACGACAGCAGAGCCTTCATCTGCAGAGGAGCGCATCGAACGAGCCAGTTTGTGACCATGTGTTTCTGTTGTTTCTCTCAGTCTCTGGCTCAGAAGGAAGACATGGAGGAGAGGATCACCACGCTGGAGAAGCGCTACCTAGCGGCTCAGAGAGAAGCCACGTCTGTCCACGACCTCAACGACAAACTGGAGAACGAGATCGCCAACAAGGACTCGCTGGTCTGCCAGGTCTGCAGCTCGTCTTTATCATGTTATACTTGTAGAAAACAGAACATTGCAGGGCTCGACAGTGCGACCATTTCAGTCGCATTTGCGACTGAAAACTACTGCGTGCGAATATGAAATTTTTTTTAGGAGCACCAGTGCGACTGACCCGATCATCATCATACTTGTGATTGCGCTCAAGGGAGCTTCAAAGGTTTCTACGTGTTTTTGCAGCGTCGAGTAATGTATCACAGACATATCTCAT
>NW_015662594.1:53451-72640 GCF_001515625.1 Sinocyclocheilus rhinocerous
TTTTAAAATTGAGATTTATACACCATCTGAAAGCTGAATAAATAAGCTTTCCATTGATCTATTTGAAAATATGGAATCTGAGGGTGCAAAAAAAATCTAAATATTGAGAAAATCGCCTTTAAAGTTGTCCAAATGAAGTTCTTAGAAATGCATATCACTAATCAAAAATTAAGTTCTGATATATTTACGGTAGGAAGTTTACAAAATATCTTCATGGAACATGATCTTTACTTAATATCCTAATGATTTTTGGCATAAAAGAAAAATGGATAATTGTGACCCATACAATGTATTGTTGGCTATTGCTACAAATATACCTGTGCTACTTATGACTGCTTTTGTGCTGCAGTGTCACATATAATACAAAGTATAGTGTTATAAATGTACACATATTTTTTTAAAAGGAAAATATAAAAAACTTTGGAGGATTTCTGATGCCGATGACCGCTGAAACGCATCGTCACGGTCTTGTGAAAAGGGTCCGTGGTTCTTTATTTCAAGGCTGATTTGATGATAAGGGTCGGCCAGTGTTTCTCCCTTTGGTCTGAGCGTGGTCTGTGTTGTGTTGGCTGCTGATCTCAGTTGTTGCTGGAGCATCTGGAGTGTCTGGTGTCTCGTCACGAGCGTTCTCTGAGAATGACCGTAGTCAAGCGTCAGGCTCAGTCTCCCGCCGGCGTCTCCAGTGAGGTGGAGGTGCTCAAGGCGCTCAAATCTCTCTTCGAGCACCACAAAGCCCTGGATGAGAAGGTACTGGCATCAGGAAGCTCACGTGTGTGCCGCTGGCGTGTTTGGGGTGTGCTTTACGTGTGGCGTGTTTGTTCTGATCAGGTGAGAGAGCGTCTGCGTGTGGCTCTGGAGAGATGCAGCATGCTGGAGGAGCAGCTCACAGCCGCTCATAAAGAGGTGAGCCTCACAGAACGATTACAGCTGCAACAAAACATTATTTTGAGAATCAAGTGATCTAACGATTATTACAACGGTTAATCAACTAATCGATGATTATTTCACAGATTAATCTGTTGGCTTTGTTGTATTATTCAGCTTTTATAAATGGTGGAAATATTGAGTTACACACATTCTAACTAATAAATAATATAAGGCAATCATGTCAGCTTTTGAAAATTTCAAACAATTATACTGCTATTGTACAATTACAATTGTCATAGTTATTTTTTTAAATACAAATAAATATATTTGGCACACAAAATGAGATGACAGACTCTATATGAAAAAAACAACTCCTCATTCTGCCTAACGTCTCCTAGTAAGTCATATGGATGTGGAACAAAATAAAAGTAAGTTTATTTTTGTATAAATTATTTTATTCAAAACACTAGCTCTCTTAAAACACCTTATAGTGTTATGATAATCAAAACTGTCCTGAGCTAGATTAAGCGTTAATCTATGCAAACCAAACTGTCACTTTAATGTAATAAGTTAGTTATTTATTTATTTTTGCATTCACTAATAAAAAGTATTATTAGCTAGCTCCACACTGGATAGCTTTATAACAGAAAAGCAAGTTGTATTTCTGAAAGCGTCACTGACACTGTTTTTTAATGTTTAATACTGTATTAAAGCTGCTTGCTTTAAATCAGTCTCTTGTATAAAGCGCTATATCAATACACGTGACGTGACTGGAGTTCCGGTTGGAGAGCTCATGCAAACATATCCGCATCGCTATGATCAGATGCTTTCTTAACTGCTGCTTTCTCACCGCTGTCATTTGCGTCGTTTTTTTCGTTATTGAGAGGAAAGTCACACATGCAGCAGCGTCTGGTTTAGCTGCGTTTACACTCCGACTCTCATACACGCCGTGTGTGTCTTCTCTTGAATTGCATCCAGGAGGGCTACAGCGCCACACTGGTCAAACCGCGTTACTGCAGCTCCTTACATTAGGTCACATGAGATCAAACGACTATTCGACAACAAAAATATTTGTCGTCAATTTTTTGTTGTCGATAATGTCGACTAATCGTTTCAGCCCTAATAACAATGTCGCTGTGGGATAACGCTTGTTTCTGGGCTGTTGTAGCTGGTGTTTCTCACGGAGCAGAGTAATCAGAAGAGGGTGATGATTGATGGATCAGCAGAAGTGAATCACAGCTCTGATGCAGCACCAAACACTAATGGCCAGGTAAACACCACGCAACCACAACTTACATGCTCCAAAAAGTCATCTGAAGAGTAATCGATATGATGATGAACTGATTAACTGTAAGCTTTTATTCACATATAAACATGATCATGCATGGAGCTGTTTAACTTAAATATGTTTAACAGAAGCTCAGCTGCACTTTCTTGACATGCCACTGTACCGTCCGGCTCTTTTCAACACTGTGTAAACAAATGGAACTTTATTTCTTCTCTTTCGGCCTGAGAACAGAAGCAGAATTGTTTCACTATGAGTGATATTTTCAACAAAATAATACCAGAGTTCCCGCGGGTCCTTAAAAAGTCTTGCATTTAGTTGTATCAAATTTAAGGCCATAAAAAGTCTTAAATTGTACAAGAAAGTCTTAATCATGATTTCAAGAGGTCTTAAACTTGGGGACGGAAAGACCAGAATTGCGATATGGCTTAATGTGACAAACTTCAAAATGCTCTGATTTCATTGAATATGAGCGCTGCACGTTTCAGAGTCCGGTGCTGCGCTGCTGTTTACTGCTGATATCAGGGGAACGCTTGTGTTTCTGCTGTTCCAAAAGCGCCACCTGCTGCAGAGAATGAATGTGCATTTTCAATAAGCCTGTTGTTTTTGTTCAGACCAATGTGAAAATCCACCCACGGTTTTACCCTGCAAACACGCAGAGCTGTAAATGTGAACTGGTGGATCGATAAGAAGATAATGCATTATAAAAATCTAAACAGTAAAACGTATTTGTTTTTTAATTAATATAATAATTTATAGATAATAGTTTAAATTAATATAATAATTAATACTTTTAAAAAAGGTTTAAACAGGCTGAAATGTGAAGTGTATCATTTTATGAACATGAACTGTAAATTATGCTTTTTACAGTCATTTAACAGTTTAATATGTTACTATAGACATTGTCCTACCCCGCTCATATGCTATTAATTTTATTTGTGCAGATCTTAAAAAATCTTAAATTTGAGCTTAAAAATCCTGCAGAAACCCTGAATTCAATGAAAGCGTTTCTGTTGAACATACTGCAGTTTCATGAGGTCTTCATATTCCAGTGTAAAGCATGGTGTGTGTTCACAGCAGCGCTTGTCAGACGTCTCTATGGGTGCAGAGGAGGATTGTGGGAAGGACGGGGAGCTGCAGGAGGCGATGGACAGACAGAGTAAGGAGCTCCTGCACCTGAAGGAGCGTGTGGCGTCTCTCTGCAGCCACGTCGCTGAGCTGGAGGAGGATCTGGACACGGCCCGCAAAGACCTCATCAGGTCCGAGGACATCAACAGCCGCCTGCAGAGAGACTTACGAGAGGTACGACAGCAGAGCCTTCATCTGCAGAGGAGCGCATCGAACGAGCCAGTTTGTGACCATGTGTTTCTGTTGTTTCTCTCAGTCTCTGGCTCAGAAGGAAGACATGGAGGAGAGGATCACCACGCTGGAGAAGCGCTACCTAGCGGCTCAGAGAGAAGCCACGTCTGTCCACGACCTCAACGACAAACTGGAGAACGAGATCGCCAACAAGGACTCGCTGGTCTGCCAGGTCTGCAGCGCGTCAGCCGTCTTTATCACTTACTCTTAGAAAAATAGAGCGTTTGTGAGCCGCGCTGGCAGAATGAGTGTCTAATTTTGAGCTACGGGCAAACGAAGTGAAAAAATGTCAGTTTCGGTCGAATTTGAGGTTTTCGCATTAAGCACTCTTCTAGCGATCCCAGTGCTCCAAATAGTGATTAAACAGCTTTGTGAATATTCATATAGAATTCTCCATGACATGATTTTCAAACCCATGCTGATGAAAACAAAACGATGGCGCTCACTGACATTTGCAAAGCGCGTGCATAAGACGTGCTTCTCCGAGAGCGAGCGATCTCCCTATAAAGTACATTATTGTGAAATATGTCTTGGCGAGATGCACACAAACATAATCTGTTATGTCTTACATGAACGTTCAGTTAATGGTTGGGGAAAATCTGATGTGTAACATTATATTTGATCCATGCATTACAGTAGGTCTTAATATAGATCTGTCTCAATGTTAATCAAACATTAAAAGAAAAGACAGAATCACTCGCCGCTCTTGATTAAACTGCTGTTTATTTGCATCTTTGTTCTTATTTTTAATTACAAAGATAAAATAAAAAATAGCTATATTGTGATTAATAATATAGTAATTATTATTTAGAAAAGAATTGGAGGAAAATATGCAACGTTGCTCTTTCCGACTCATTTTGCCAGCACGGGTCACATTTATTCCAAGCAGTGGTGTTGGGTTCTGGCTGTATTAATGTCTCAGTGATTATCCGTGTGTTTGTGATTAACCAGTCGTGATGGATCATGAGTTCAGGCTGATGTGTGTGTCTGTGTGTGTGTGTGTGTGTGTGCGTGCACGCTCGTGTGTGTGTGTGCGTGCACGCTCGTTTGTGTGTGTGTATGTGTGTGTGTGTGTGTGTGTGTGCGCGTGCACGCTCGTGTGTGTGTGTGTGTGCGCACTTGCGTGTGTGTGCGTGCACGCTCGTGTGTGTGTGTGCGTGCACGCTCGTTTGTGTGTGTGTATGTGTGTGTGTGTGTGTGTGTGTGCGCGTGCACGCTCGTGTGTGTGTGTGTGTGCGCACTTGCGTGTGTGTGCGTGCACGCTCGTGTGTGTGTGTGCGTGCACGCTCGTTTGTGTGTGTGTATGTGTGTGTGTGTGTGTGTGTGTGCGCGTGCACGCTCGTGTGTGTGTGTGTGTGCGCACTTGCGTGTGTGTGCGTGCACGCTCGTGTGTGTGTGTGCGTGCACGCTCGTTTGTGTGTGTGTATGTGTGTGTGTGTGTGTGTGTGTGCGCGTGCACGCTCGTGTGTGTGTGTGTGTGCGCACTTGCGTGTGTGTGCGTGCACGCTCGTGTGTGTGTGTGCGTGCACGCTCGTTTGTGTGTGTGTATGTGTGTGTGTGTGTGTGTGTGTGCGCGTGCACGCTCGTGTGTGTGTGTGTGTGTGTGTGTGTGTGCAGATGGAGGACAAGGGCCGGCAGCTGCAGGAGCGTCTGGAGCTGGCGGAGCAGAAGCTGCAGCAGACGCTGCGTAAGGCCGAGACGCTGCCGGAGGTGGAGGCAGAGCTGGCTCAGAGGGTCGTGGCCCTCACTAAGGTACGGCTCACACACACACACACATGCTGTCAGCGGCCCAGAATCCGGCTGTGATTCCACTGTTGGCCTCCCTGGAACAAAGTCACACAGCCACACCGTTTAGAGAAGACTGAAACTGCTGTTTGTTTTCTATTAGAATACTGCAGTGATATTTGACCACTGATTAGTGATAACAGTGTTACAGTGATAGTAGTTTATTCTACTTTTTGTTTAGCGTGCACATCATAAACCTGTTTTTGATCTATTTCATGTAAAATAGGACACACATTGCGTCCTGTCTGCTCCTGATTATTTGTGATCACAGGACTCCACAAAACAACTTTGGAGTTTTCTTTTTGTAACTTGCATAGAAATGTCTGTTTAATTTGTTTTGTGGTGTGAATGTAATTCCTTAACACCTGCATGTGGTCTGAGTGTTTAGCTCACACATGGGGCTTTCTTGTAAATGTTGTGCATTAAATGAAAGATTTCATTAAGATCATTCGTCTGCTAACTGAGTGAAAATGTGAGCCGGTGTTGTGTGTTCCTGATGTGAATGAGTGTGTGCTGTAGTGAGTTGATCAATCACACAAGTAGTTTATTTAGTGAAATGTGTGAGATGGACACAGATGTAAGAGGAACATCAGCGCAGACGGGAGGATCTGTGTGTTTAACAGAGTAATGAAGCCACTGCACTGTTTTACTTACTGCATCTTCACTTCCTGTCGTCTAGTTCCTTTTCTCCTCTTTAATTGTCGTTTCTGTTTTTCATAGAGCTCAAGTCTTTCTCGTGTTCCCTCTCCTCCTCTGTATATGCAGTTCTGTCTGTCTGTCTCTCCCTCTCTCTCTCTCTCTCTCTCTCTCTCCCCCGTGTGTGTGAGTGAGTGTGTGTGTGTGTGTGTAGCGCTCTGCGTGCAGTGTCTCTCAGGACAGTCGCTCACAGATGAAGGTACACGAGCTCACGCTGTCGTTCTGACTCGGGTGTAGGGCTGTCAAAATGGCTGAAAAACTGCATTCGAATCTTGCACTTAAATATTATCAATATTCAAATTATATTCAGATTTGAAAGGCATAATTTCAGTTAGGGGGAAAAAAGCTTTTGGCTTCTCTCCTGAGGCCACAAGAGGGCGAAATATTACTAATGCACGTTTCTTCAAAGCAATAAAATAACACGACTATCTGTGAAAAAAGTGCATAATGTTTATAAACCAAATATAATTAAGTTGCTTAAACAATTATAAACAAAACCGCATCATGTATGCATATTGTAATACAAATGGAAGAAAGCCAATCACACAGAGTACTTTTTTCATTTAAAAACAGTGGGATGGGGGGAAAAACGCCGTATAGTCAAAGCATGTTTTTTAGAAGTTGATCTCGCATTAATTTTACATGGCTTTCTAAACATGCGTCTCTCTTGTGCGAGACGTGAGTGCAGCGGTGATAGATGTCCCTCTAGAAAATGCGCTAAATATGCGTTCTGTGTGAGCGGCTTGGCTTCAGTTTTGACGTAAACAACATCTCCGCATCGATGTTCTCTTTTTCAGCAATATTTTGAATGAACCTAAAATTCGAATGCAACGTTTTTGCATCCGAATGTGGATTTTTATTTTACATTCAACGAATATTCGAAATTTTTATTTTTATTTGACAGCCCTACTCGGGATGCACATTTCAAGCCATTTTCTAGTCGAGTACTTGGGTCAAAAGAATCAGTTCCAAATGACTGAGATGTGAATGCCGCATTTAGTTAGTGAACACTTTAAAAATAAGCTGTTTCAACATCTTAACCTGGTAACAGCAGTGCAGAAACAGCATCTCTTACTTTCCTTCTGAAGCGCTGATCCTGTCGGTCACTTGTGCACATCCCTGACTCTGCCTGATGATGGTGGTGTGAACCCAGCACAGGAGCGCCACACTGAGATCATTCACACATCCGTTTGTCTTCACTAGCTCCAGACACGGCGCACAACTTTCGCTCGTGAACGTTCAGCTTGTCACAGCATGATGAGTGGTTCTGTCTTTCTCTTGGGTTTGCTGCTGCTGTAGTTTCTCATGCGTGTGTCTCTGGCAGGCGGAGGAGCGTCATGGGAATGTGGAGGAGCGTCTCAGACAGATGGAGGCTCAGCTGGAGGAGAAGAACCAGGAGCTGCTCAGGGTGAGTGATCTTCAGACCTCGCTCGCGTTCAGCGGTGCTGCCACCAGTGTTGGGGGGGACGCATTACAAGTAACACGACTTACGGAATCGGATTACTTTTAAGTAACTAGTAAAGTAACGCATTACTTTTTAATTTAGAAGGAAATATCTGAGTTACTTTTTCAAATCAGTAACATAGTTACTTTGTTTCCATGTGTTGAGTGACAGCTCTGGTGTTGCCATGGTGACAGAAATCAGGAGTAAGTGCAGAGCGTTGTGTGTGAACACGATCTTACTGTAGTTCTAGACTAAATATCAACATGTGTTTACTCATCTCACTGCACACAAACACATTCAGTGTTCCTCACAATGAATGAAAACAGTCAAATGCAAACTCAGAATATGATGCAAACCTGCAATAATTAAATGTTAAATAAGTAATAAACAAATATCATGTATGTATTTAATCCCATTTTATTAACCGATGTCTTTGCTACTGACCTTCGAAGATCCAATTCAACCATACTAATGAGCAAAAATTACACATTTGTGTTATTGTTGAATAGTTTTGAACGTTCTTCTGCTGCGTCATATTCTTCATGTGATTAGTTTGAGCTGCGCCCTCTACTGTACAGACGTGAATTTACATTTCCTTCAGCCTGAGGCGTATTCATTTCACTTTTGCTGTGAAAAGGACTTTTACATTTGTAAAATAACTTTTTTTATATTAAAAACAAACATGCAAGCCCTGCCCAGATTTAAAAAGTAACTCAAAAGTAATGTAACACATTACTTCCCATAAAAAGTAGCGTAATTAGTTGCTTTTTTAGGGAGTAATGCAGTATTGTAATGCATTACTTTTAAAAGTAACTTTCCCCACACACGTCAGACTCGCTCACTGTAGTGTAAACACAACAGCTGCTTTACTTTTCTATGGTGTTTTAAGGCCCGTCAGCGAGAGAAGATGAATGAAGAGCACAACAAACGTCTGTCGGAGACGGTGGACAAACTGCTGTCTGAGTCCAACGAGAGGCTGCAGCTGCACCTGAAGGAGCGCATGTCTGCGCTGGAGGACAAGGTACGACTCGAACCACACATCACTAGTCCCAGACCGAGACGCAGTCAGGCCGATGTATGCTCTGCCGTTTATTAATGATCACCATACGCACTGAAAGTTCCTGTCTGGCAGATGAGCCAGATTATTTTGACAAGACTGAGAACGCTGGCCCCTGAGCGCAAAGAGCTCCCGTTCTCCGTCTTCATTAGTTTCACAGAGTCGTTAATGAGTGCTCTGTTAGTTACTGTGATTACTTTCTTTTAATTCATATTTTTAGCAATCTCTTTGTTTTGGAAAATGCCATATGTATGATTACACAATGAAGAAGTATAAATGTTTTATTTTACACATTCTTTAAGGTCAAATTATACTTTCATAGAATTCATTTATAAATTATTTATTTCTAATTTAGTAAATATTATCTAAAATAAATACAAATTTAATTTAATGAGTCGTTATGCATGCCTTTCTACTAGGCTTGCTGTGATAGTCGGTGTTGACGGTCTGAAGCCACAGCACCGTCGCTTTGATTTTTTTATAGTATAGGAATAAAAATAATTTATTCAAAATCAGCAGGAGTCAGATTTCATTTATCACATGAGGAGAGTCGAGCTGACCAACAAGAAGAGTGAGGTGAGACAGACAAGACGATGGCGGAAGATTTCGTTTCCAAACAAAATGCAAAAGCGGATGTTTGGCAATATTTTGGCTTTTGAAAACCCTGTTGACTTTAGTCATTTATAGGTGATTTTGGACATTTTTTAAAAAACATTTGTTTCTTATTTATTTGGTTCCACAGTGTTTGCTGATTTTTTTTACTTTATTTAAACTGTGTAATTTATTTATTTTATTTTACATCAAGGTGTATGTCGTGCCTCCAAGCTTTCTTATTCGTTTCGCTTATAGTGTTGTCAAAAGTACCGACTTCAGTTCCAGTCGGAGACATATTATGCCCCTTTTTACAAAATGTAATATAAGTCTCTGGTGTCCCCAGAATGTGTCTGTGAAGTTTCAGCTCAAAATACTCCACAGATCATTTATTATATTGTTGTGAAAATGCCTATTTTGAGTGGAAGCAGAAACACGCTGTTTTTCGGGCCTTTGTGAGCGAAATCAGACGCGCTCGTTTTCTCAGATGCTTGCAGAAAAAGGCTTACCAAAACAGAGTTACTGGGTTAATCTTTTTCACGTTTCCTTGGTTGGAAGATGCACTGGGGACCTG
Source organism: Sinocyclocheilus rhinocerous (assembly GCF_001515625.1). Taxonomy (NCBI): domain Eukaryota; kingdom Metazoa; phylum Chordata; class Actinopteri; order Cypriniformes; family Cyprinidae; genus Sinocyclocheilus; species Sinocyclocheilus rhinocerous. The sequence continues at coordinate 63,110 of NW_015662594.1, forward strand.
ATTATAGCACTTACAACCTGGAAAAGTCAGATTTTCATGATATGTCACCTTTAAAAACGTCCATTTCCCGCTAAGATTTGAGCGCTGTTGAGCCGATTCTTAAACACTGCTGATTGGTCGTAGTGTTCACGCGCTCAACAGATACGTCTGTGATTGGCTTCAGTAATCATCTCTTCAAAGAGCGGAGCGCTCACACAGAAACACACGGGAGCGTCTATCAGCGGATCTCTGATATATCTGCATATAGCCGTTCCGCTGATAGATGCTCCCGTGTGTTTCTGTGTGACTTTTTTTAGGCTTATTTAAAACTACATGGCATGTGTTGGAGCGGGTTAGAATTAATGTTGCGTTCACACCATGTCGTAATTCCCACATGAAGAAATACTATAGTAATTTATAGTAAATACTTTAGTGTTTTTGAACCATACTATAGTAAAGTGTACTATACTGTATACGTATATTATAGTATTTACAACACTTTGTTAATGAATGCTACAGCATACTGTAGTATTAACTATAGTGAACTGATAAACAGTAATAAATACAGTAGTATACTTTAGTGTTTACTACAGTGAACTGTAGTGCATTGTAGTATAATATACCCTATAGTTGTAGAACACTTAGTACAGCATTGGGTAAAGTAATGTGTTTATATTACCATAGTTGTTATATTACCACAGCAACTATAGGATTACCACAACACATTAATTCAAGTACTTTACTATAGTATGGTTCAAAAACACTATAGTAGTTACTATAGAGTACTATAGTATTTTTTCATGAGGGATACGTAATTCCGAGATGACAACATGTGACGTTCAACTCGGTGATGAACCTGCGTGAAAGAATGTTACTAGCAGCTGTAAAACACAATACAAGTAACAGTTGCTGTGCAGATGCCTTATTACTACACTTCATAATTATTTATTTCAGTTAATACATGGATAGCCTAGATATCTAACTCTGTGTTGCATGTCTTTAGTTTATGTTCGCATTACTTTTGTATGAAGACATCTACATTGGCAAAAGTCAATTGCACTAATTTCAAAACATAAATATTACATCATAACTGCATTAATTACATTTTACTACTGAAAGCGCCACCATTTGTCTCTGGTTCCGCGTGAGGTGCAAGTCGTAGCTCTCAGAAAACTCAGTTCACAAGTTGTAATTACGAGGACGTGAACACTTTTTTTTTCAAGTTGGTATCTCATAATTACGGTAATTACAATATGGCATGAACGCACTTTAAACTCTGAAGGGCTGCAGCCCTCCAGGAACTGAGTTTGACAAACCTTATCTAAATATTAAATAGTCTGATATCATGTATATCGGCTTTATATCGGCCACCCTGCTATCTGCGATATCAGCATCGGCCATCAGAAAAATACATATCGTCTGACTCCACACGCCACTGTCTGACTGACGCTTGTGTGTGTGTGTGTGTGTGTGACGTAGAACACTCTGATCCGGGATCTGGAGCACACCAAGAAGCTGATAGAAGAGGCTCATCATGAGAAGGTCAGTGTGTGCTGCTCGTTCACTCGTGCTCTGCTAGCGCTGCACAATTATCATGCGCATCTCGTCAGTAAAGCCGGTTCTGTGATCAGTAGTAAATCTCCATCACGTGAAAATACCACATTTAATAACATGTTTTTACTCCAAACTCACTTAATAACGTCAGCCGGGTGTTTGGAATAAATCCTTCTGTGAGATGATGTGGCTTCTTACACAGAATAAGGCACGCAACATATTTCATAGTATTCTAAGCAGTGATAAAGGCATTGCATTATTATATACTTTATTATAAGGAAAATTATAATAATAATTATAAGAAGAACTCCGATAAACCATATATTGTCACAGTCCTCGCGTTGTATCAATGAAAGCAGTTCAGTCTTCTGTTTCCTGGAACGATGTGCATTACCTTTCTTCTGCGGGGCGTGTTTGGAGTTTCTCTGGGTTTCAGATGGAGATTTACTGCTGATCACAGAACCCTGCTTCACTGACGAGATATGCAGCTTCTGCCTAGTTGCGATTGCGCTTTAATTTAGATTTATGGTGCAGCCCTATGCTCTGCTGTGATTTGTTTGCTCACGAGTGTGGATCTGTGACCGCAGGAGCAGCTGCTCATCCAGATCGAGAGCATGAGGACCGAACACGAGCGCGGCCGCAGCAGGAGCAACTCTCTGCTGCATCATGGGTAACTCCAGGACTCTAATGAGAATCAGCTGCGCTCGGAGCTTTGCGCTGATGTGGGCTGTGTTTCCCGCAGGCGCGGTACGCCGGACTTCAGGTACCCGGTGTCGGTGTCGTCAGCGCTGGACAGTCACTGCAGCGGAGCGCTGGTGCTCAGACGACCGCAGAAGGGCCGCGTGTCTGCGCTGCGAGACGAGCCCTCGAAGGTGAGCGTGGGTTAGACTGTGACAGACATCAGCATCTAGAATATAAGCTCTATCGGGACAGATGATGAAACTCATGTGTTTCCATGATTTATTCACAGTGGAGAAGAGAGCTCTGTGATCCTCATGTGTTCAGTCACATATAAACATAATGGGCTTGGACAACTAATAAATATACAGTCAAAACAAAAATTATTCAGACACCTTCAACATTTCTCACATTATATCACAGTTTATTTGCTATAGTTTAGAAAATGGTAATAAAATATGACAAGAACTCAGAGTTAAACTGTGTCAGAACAAATTCATCTTTTTGTGTGTTTGTGTCTGTGTGTCTGTGTGTGTCTGTCTGTCTGTCTGTCTGTCTGTGTGTGTGTGTGAGAGAGAGAGAGTGTGTGTCTGTGTGTGTGTGTGTGTGTGTGTGTGTGTGTGTGTGTGAGAGAGTGTGTCTCTGTGTCTGTGTCTGTGTGTGTGTGTGTGAGAGTGTGTTTGTCTGTGTTTCTGTGTCTGTGTGTGTCTGTGTGTGTGTGTGTGTGTGGTCAGGTGCAGACACTGGACGAGCAGGAGTGGGACCGGCTGCAGCAGGCTAATGTTCTGGCTAGCGTGGCTCACGCGTTTGAGAGCGACATGGACGTGTCAGACGTGGAGGACGACAGAGATACGGTCTTCAGCTCCATGGACCTCCTGTCTCCTGCTGGACAGGCAGACGCTCAGACGCTCGCCCTGATGCTGCAGGAGCAGCTGGATGCCATCAACAACGAGATACGGTAGTGCGCTTCCCACAATCCCTCACTCCTCTAGATGACGGCCTGGGTTTGGATGTCGTGCTAACTAGGACTGCCACAGTATGAGCTTTTCACAATACTGATATAGTATTGGGCAGTATAGTATAACGCGGAATGTCACACAGTTTGTCAAACTTTGGATGAATTAATCAAAAGTAGGTCATTACTCTTAAATCAAATCGCGATATGGACCAGTATCTGTAAGCCACAAAAAGGCTATTTAAATATGAGTTCTTTATGTTCTGTGCGTCTCTGTGTGAATGAGTGGCACAGACGCGTGGTTTTGTTTACTACACACTGAAGCGCGTGACGCTCGCGGTGATTTCAGCGTCTGCCGTCTCACTGAAGACATAAATACATGAACAACATCTCTGAGTCACTTCATGAGCATTTGACCGTTTCATTTGAGAGAAACTATATCATATACACTCACAAACTTAAAAGGTATTCACGGCAACCCGTCAAAATAAAAGTTCGATTTAACTTTAAGACATTGTGCCAGAAATATATTAGCCTAGTATTGATCAGTAGAATGTACTACTACTATAATTATTAAAACTTTATTTTTTAAGGAATAATCACAAAAAGTGTCTTCCATGTTTTAATTCTAATAGTAAATCCCTGTTGTTCACCAAAAATAAATTGTTAAATTTTTCTGATAACCAGAAAAATTTTAATACACAACACATCATTTCTGAGGGGAAAAAAATATTTTTACACCCCTAGGGCCGGGCCTTGGCTTCTTTACGGATTATGATTATAATTAAAGAGTTTGTTTTCAATTAGTTTTATTTTATTTCGTTAAGTAGTAATTTAAAGCTTTCTATAGATATATTTATCATGTCTGTGAGTCATGTATTCGCTGAGTTTCGGTTAATTTTTGTGAAGCGCTCCTGTTCAAGACCGAGACGGCAGAAAGCGCATCATGTTTGTTTATTTTATAAAAGCGCAACATTTTGTTGATATTGTGAGCGCACACAATTAAAAGTAGACCCTTTACAGTTCTGAATGATGTATTACTCTTACCTTTATGAGCAAAATGACTGCGTATTTTAAGTTGTTTCCACTGAAAAAAATGCAAGTGATCGCGGTGGCGCCTCCATGTCCTGCAAACCGCACTTTAGCTTTCACTCTCCGCACAAGCTATTGGATACAGCGCACATTTATCTAGGTTTAACGTTTAAACATTGTTATATGCTTGAACTGTTTTATATCTATAGATTTTATTTTAGGCAAGTCGTGATGATTTGAGAAGGCTAAATTGATCAAACATTATATTTATCATGTCTGTGAGTCATGTATTCGCTGAGTTTCGGTTAATTTTTGTGAAGCGCTCCTGTTCAAGACCGAGACGGCAGAAAGCGCATCATGTTTGTTTATTTTATAAAAGCGCAACATTTTGTTGATATTGTGAGCGCACACAATTAAAAGTAGACCCTTTACAGTTCTGAATGATGTATTACTCTTACCTTTATGAGCAAAATGACTGCGTATTTTAAGTTGTTTCCACTGAAAAAAATGCAAGTGATCGCGGTGGCGCCTCCATGTCCTGCAAACCGCACTTTAGCTTTCACTCTCCGCACAAGCTATTGGATACAGCGCACATTTATCTAGGTTTAACGTTTAAACATTGTTATATGCTTGAACTGTTTTATATCTATAGATTTTATTCTAGGCAAACCAATGCCATTACATACGAAACTGAAGTATTGTAATAGCTGAAACAGTAGTATAAGCTGTTAAAAAGACGGGCTCGGGCCGGTAATTCTGATAAGCTGGTGGACACGGGCCGGGCTAGGGCTCTAATACACTGTTCACACTAGGCTGCTTATGTTGAAGTGTTTGGGACGTGGCTTTTAATGATGAGACCTTTTTGCAATCAGGCTCTCAAAAATTATATAAAAATTTGAATTTAGATTTATCGGGCAATATATCGGTTATCGGCTTTCAAATATAAAGAATTATCGGTTATGTGTATTGGCCAAAATTTTCATATCGGTGCATCCCTAAAAATGAGTGCATGTACCCTTAGCGACTGGCTGCTTGAAACGATGCTGCTTTCTGAAACGCTGAGGTGCTCTGATGTCTCGGTTCGGGTGTTGATGACGTGTGTGTGTTTGTGTGGCTGCAGGATGATCCAGGAGGAGAAGGAGAGCACCACGCTGAGAGCCGAGGAGATCGATATCCACGTGGGCAGCGGAGATGATCTGGGCGGCCGCTTCCGCTCCATGACGTCCCTCCAGCCCTCTTTCCACAGCTCTTCTCCGCCCGGATCCGGTCACTCCACGCCCCGCCGGCCCTCACACAGCCCCAGCCGAGAGCTGGACCGCATGGGGGTCATGACCCTGGTGAGCCTGCTGTTCACACGTCTGCTCCGTGAGCTGTGTGTGTGTGTGTGTGTGTCCATGAAGCGTGTAGTAATGTGTGTGTGTGTGTCCAGCATTACCGCTCTGAGCCGTGTGTTCTGCGGGGTGTAGTGTACAGCAGTCCTCTGCTGACCTGTGCTCCCGTGTTTGTGCAGGTATCGCCCACAACTGACCGAATGATTGTGTGCTTTTCAAAAATAAAACCCTTGACCTTGGAAGCTGTACAGGAAGTTTACTGAAGCACTTCCTGCTCCATTCCCTCAACGGGCCAGCGAGGAAATGAGCAGTTAGACCTTGAGAAGATCAAGCTAAACGCCTGTTTACTCTGGACTCGAGCTTTATTCAGACAAATGTCATCACTAGCTGTGATTCAGTAGCTGATGAATGCTCGGCTTGGTTTTCATTTATGAATTAATATTTTGTTTTAAATAATGCCAATAAGTCTTCATGATTTGTCATTCAGCACTAATACAAATAACAGGCAACAGACCAAATAATAACCGAAGAAAGACTCCATTGAAGCACACAGCGCTTTTAGATTTTCATGTGTTTTACATCAGCATCACGTGATGCACAGAAATCAACAAGGTCATCAAATGTAAAATCAAACTACTTGCTTTATAAACAACACATGTAATAAAATCCAGGAATAGACAGCAGAAAGCGCCCGTAATAGACTGCATTGTTCACATGCTCAGCAGATTTGCCTCTGATTGGTTGCAGTGGTTCAAAAACACGTTAAAAGAAACCTTTGGTGCTCTTCGCAGAGCACTTCCACAAATTAAAACCTTTATTGCATTTATTAACACATTTAGTCCCTTTTTCCCCCATAATATAATGCCTTCATTCTGTAGATTTAATTTATAGATTTATATATTAATTTAAATCTATATTTAGATATTTAACTGAATTTGTTGCAGTTGTATGGTAGAATTTCATTGTAGTTCAAAAATTTGATCGGTGAAATGAAAGTGTCAAGCCCCGTTCACACCAGCGAACGATATCATCTGTAAGCGCACGCTCGTCTGCTGCTTTATATTCTCCAGCTCGTTACAGCAGGATGGATTCTGATTGGTTGTCAATGTTTGTATCGTTCATCAGCTGAAAAAAATCGCTCTGAAAGTGATTCCAACGATATCGTTTCTCTGTGCCTTTAGCGTTATAGCTGTGGTGTGGATTTTTAGAACTATATCTTTATCGTTATCTTTATCTTTATAGTTATCGTGCTTGAACAGGCCTTTAGTGGTGGAGAGATGCAGGTTAAATATATTTTATTTATTATTCAGGAGCTAATTAGGAAAAGTATATTTAGAGACAAATTCCAGAACAGTCACCAAACATTATTTATTGTTTTAATCACCTGACAGACTTTCCGTGAATAAATTCTGTGCTGGACGCTGGTAGAGCAACTCGTCTTCATCTTGAGAGACTCTGTTCTCTATTTCTTTTGAGTGAGTGTGTTTGTGTGAGAGAGTGAGAGAGTGAGTGAGTGAGTGAGTGCGTGAGTGCGTGCGAGAGTGTGTGTGTGTGTGAGTGTGAGTGTGTGTGAGTGTGTAAGTTGTTTCCACTGAAAAAAATGCAAGTGATCGCGGTGGCGCCTCCATGTCCTGCAAACCGCACTTTAGCTTTCACTCTCCGCACAAGCTATTGGATACAGCGCACATTTATCTAGGTTTAACGTTTAAACATTGTTATATGCTTGAACTGTTTTATATCTATAGATTTTATTCTAGGCAAACCAATGCCATTACATACGAAACTGAAGTATTGTAATAGCTGAAACAGTAGTATAAGCTGTTAAAAAGACGGGCTCGGGCCGGTAATTCTGATAAGCTGGTGGACACGGGCCGGGCTAGGGCTCTAATACACTGTTCACACTAGGCTGCTTATGTTGAAGTGTTTGGGACGTGGCTTTTAATGATGAGACCTTTTTGCAATCAGGCTCTCAAAAATTATATAAAAATTTGAATTTAGATTTATCGGGCAATATATCGGTTATCGGCTTTCAAATATAAAGAATTATCGGTTATGTGTATTGGCCAAAATTTTCATATCGGTGCATCCCTAAAAATGAGTGCATGTACCCTTAGCGACTGGCTGCTTGAAACGATGCTGCTTTCTGAAACGCTGAGGTGCTCTGATGTCTCGGTTCGGGTGTTGATGACGTGTGTGTGTTTGTGTGGCTGCAGGATGATCCAGGAGGAGAAGGAGAGCACCACGCTGAGAGCCGAGGAGATCGATATCCACGTGGGCAGCGGAGATGATCTGGGCGGCCGCTTCCGCTCCATGACGTCCCTCCAGCCCTCTTTCCACAGCTCTTCTCCGCCCGGATCCGGTCACTCCACGCCCCGCCGGCCCTCACACAGCCCCAGCCGAGAGCTGGACCGCATGGGGGTCATGACCCTGGTGAGCCTGCTGTTCACACGTCTGCTCCGTGAGCTGTGTGTGTGTGTGTGTGTGTCCATGAAGCGTGTAGTAATGTGTGTGTGTGTGTCCAGCATTACCGCTCTGAGCCGTGTGTTCTGCGGGGTGTAGTGTACAGCAGTCCTCTGCTGACCTGTGCTCCCGTGTTTGTGCAGGTATCGCCCACAACTGACCGAATGATTGTGTGCTTTTCAAAAATAAAACCCTTGACCTTGGAAGCTGTACAGGAAGTTTACTGAAGCACTTCCTGCTCCATTCCCTCAACGGGCCAGCGAGGAAATGAGCAGTTAGACCTTGAGAAGATCAAGCTAAACGCCTGTTTACTCTGGACTCGAGCTTTATTCAGACAAATGTCATCACTAGCTGTGATTCAGTAGCTGATGAATGCTCGGCTTGGTTTTCATTTATGAATTAATATTTTGTTTTAAATAATGCCAATAAGTCTTCATGATTTGTCATTCAGCACTAATACAAATAACAGGCAACAGACCAAATAATAACCGAAGAAAGACTCCATTGAAGCACACAGCGCTTTTAGATTTTCATGTGTTTTACATCAGCATCACGTGATGCACAGAAATCAACAAGGTCATCAAATGTAAAATCAAACTACTTGCTTTATAAACAACACATGTAATAAAATCCAGGAATAGACAGCAGAAAGCGCCCGTAATAGACTGCATTGTTCACATGCTCAGCAGATTTGCCTCTGATTGGTTGCAGTGGTTCAAAAACACGTTAAAAGAAACCTTTGGTGCTCTTCGCAGAGCACTTCCACAAATTAAAACCTTTATTGCATTTATTAACACATTTAGTCCCTTTTTCCCCCATAATATAATGCCTTCATTCTGTAGATTTAATTTATAGATTTATATATTAATTTAAATCTATATTTAGATATTTAACTGAATTTGTTGCAGTTGTATGGTAGAATTTCATTGTAGTTCAAAAATTTGATCGGTGAAATGAAAGTGTCAAGCCCCGTTCACACCAGCGAACGATATCATCTGTAAGCGCACGCTCGTCTGCTGCTTTATATTCTCCAGCTCGTTACAGCAGGATGGATTCTGATTGGTTGTCAATGTTTGTATCGTTCATCAGCTGAAAAAAATCGCTCTGAAAGTGATTCCAACGATATCGTTTCTCTGTGCCTTTAGCGTTATAGCTGTGGTGTGGATTTTTAGAACTATATCTTTATCGTTATCTTTATCTTTATAGTTATCGTGCTTGAACAGGCCTTTAGTGGTGGAGAGATGCAGGTTAAATATATTTTATTTATTATTCAGGAGCTAATTAGGAAAAGTATATTTAGAGACAAATTCCAGAACAGTCACCAAACATTATTTATTGTTTTAATCACCTGACAGACTTTCCGTGAATAAATTCTGTGCTGGACGCTGGTAGAGCAACTCGTCTTCATCTTGAGAGACTCTGTTCTCTATTTCTTTTGAGTGAGTGTGTTTGTGTGAGAGAGTGAGAGAGTGAGTGAGTGAGTGAGTGCGTGAGTGCGTGCGAGAGTGTGTGTGTGTGTGTGTGTGTGTGTGTGTGTGTGTG